>NC_092205.1:12890391-12893718 GCF_043381705.1 Parasteatoda tepidariorum
ATATATATATATATACGGACGACCAAGTGAGTTCGATGAACACCATTTGAATCAACTTCTGCTCGAAGACGCGCATCAAACAACCAGAGAATTAGCGGAGAAAATGGATTACGATCAATCGACTATAGTTCGACACCTGGGAGCTATGGGAAAGGTTCAAAAACTTGGCGCATGGGTACCTCATGTTTTGAGCGAAAACACCAAAAATCAACGTTCCACTATTGCCGCCAGTTTTCTCGCCCGTCATCACCAAACCTAAGGACACAAGCAAAGATTCTTTTATTTCTTCGTAACTGGCAATGAAAAATAGTGTCTCTGTACGTCAACATGAAATAGCGCAAAGAATGGTTAAGCCCGGAAAAACAAGCGACCCCGCAGCGAAGCAAGATCTTCATCCTCGGAAGACAATGGTGTGTGTCTGGTGGGACTGGGAAGGCATTATTCACTATGAATTGCTTGACCGGAACCAAACAGTGAACTCAGAGCTTTATGTTCAACAGATGCACCGTCTTAAAAACGTTATTTATCAAAAACTAACCAATCGCCAAAATGGCGTTCTTCTCCAACACGACAACACCCAACCTCATATCGCGAATATGACCAAGGAAGCTATCCAAAAACTTGGTTGTGCCACATCCTCCATAATCTCCGGACTTGGCGCCTTCAGATTTCCACCTTTTAAGATCGCTTTTAAATGCTTCACTAGGTCTTTCGTTCAATAATGACGCCGAATTACCGGCTTGGTTGGACTACTTTTTCGAGACGCTTTCGGGTGATTTCTACCCAAGAAGCATCGAAACACTTGTTGAACGTTGTAAAGAACTTGTAAACAACAACTGAGAGTACATTATTGATTAAATTGTTGTTATTTTATGTAAAAAATATAAAGTTTTAAAAAATTTAACTTCCCAGCTTGTTCCGGCTTTCTTTAATGTTTATTAAATTTCTTGGAGGCTTTTCCAGTAATGTATTTGACATGATCATTTCACTGAAGATCCCCATCAATGATGACACCCAAGAGCTTGAATTTCTGTTCCTGCTTGATCTTTTGTTTTCCGTGCGAGATCCTGGAGCTATTGACCAGTACTTTTTGTTGCTACTCTGCAGTAGCAGGTTGGATTTTTTTTCTATTGTTATCTTTAAACCTTTTTTGCTGCCCATTGAATAAATTTGATGAGTGCTTGTGTAGCCATTATAACTAGTACTTTCTTTTGTATTTGACGTTATGAGGAGAATAAAACCGTCTGCAAACACATGCAATGTATGACACTCTCGAGATCTAGGTCTTGTTTTAAAGTTATCCGATCTTGGTTTAGAATTTTATATTCTCCTCAAGTCCCATGCACTTCTTAGAAGAGCACTTTTCTGGTATAGGATTGCAAAGCAACCTACCGATGATGATTGATGCTACCGAGCCTAAATGGAAAATGCAAAGTCAACCACCGATGACTGACGTGTCAATCAATGTGTTTACCAACTTTCCTTTGTTGAATCGTTCTTCGAAAAAATATAATAATGAGATACCATTTCCAAATATTTAATTGTTTTGTTACATTCCTTTCAGTTCTAGCTTGCTAGCATAATGTTAATTAATAAAGATTCCTGGATTATTTAATCTTTTATTTACTAAATCATTAAAAAACTATCAACAATGCTCGGAACTTTTTTTCCCCAATAAATAAAGTTCATTTTACACTTAGACAAAAAAAATTTAATATTCAATATTGTTTTCTAACTTTTCATACAATTAATTTGAATATTTCCCCACATTATATGATTTTAATCAAGGTTAAACATTTAATTTTATAACTAGTTAAAGATGTTAATGAATCAATAGAGAAACAGAAAAGACTTACTGACAAAATTGATCGAGTTTTGGAAAGCAGAGAATTGAGAAGTAATGGCGCCCTTGAACAAAATATCAATAACTAGACAGTTCCACAGGTGAGGAAAAAATTATGTATTTATGTAAAATCATATGGTTAGTCATAAAATTTACATAAAGTCAGATAAGTATGTAGTCATACCACAGGGACCGACAAGATCAGATGAGATATTTTGTTTCGCTTCAATGCCATATGAAAATAATGCTGATGAGACTTTTAAGTCCCATCGATACTTAAAGAATAAAGACATTTTTACTCCGTTCCGCTAATACTAAAATAGAACAAAATTTGATTTCTTTACAAAAATTTGGTTGACGATTTTAATTTCACAATTTTATACTTACTATGAGAGTATTCCAAAATGCACCGAGGCTCAACACCAGTCCATTGTAAATTCTGACCACAACGGCGCTCACTGGAACCTATCAAGGAGAAATTTCTGGGACATCTGTACCGACATATTGAGCCCTCTAAAGGAGGCTCATTCTCACATTTACTAAGTACTATTTTCAGAGATCGCAGAGGCTTACATTGGCGTGATGTAACTATATCAAAACAAAAGTTAATTGTTTAAAATCCCAAAAGTATTTAAAATTACAAATATACAGGTATAGAGCAAAATTAATGGTCCCCACGGGCCACAGGATATATAAATACAACAAATGGCGATTAAATAATCGCCTGCTAGTCACCATCCGATTGTCACTTTCTTGCCGAAAACGTTCTCCACGAGTAATTTTTCATTTTTTTTTTAATAAATATGGAATTATTATGATTATTTTACAATATTCTGAAAATTGCTTTAATTCAAGCATTTTAGAAAGAAATGACCATTATTGATATGCTTTATCAATCGTTTAAAATTTTCGATTTTCAAAAAAAGGGGTCATTGCTAAAAATACCACAACCGGCCATTGGCTTGCAGCAAGATTTCTTAACTTTTGCTTATACAGGGTGTTATGGAATGACCAGATTTAATATCTATTTTCAGATACCTTGAAAAAAATTCATGCACATTAGAAGCTGTAAAATAAAAGATCAAGAAGATTACAAACCCAGACTATTCATTATGGCAAAAAACAAATTAAGGTTAAAATCATCGATTATTGTTATTATAATTATTATTTTTGCTCATTAGTTCATCTGGTCAACAGTTAAAACATTTTATGTTTGCAAAGTAAATTTTATATGTAATTTTGTTTGTTGCTGTCCTGTTGACAGATTATTCGTAATGATTTTGGAATTCAAAACAATTCCCAGTATTGAGCAGGACGGGAATATTGATGATTTAAGACTCAGGTACGGTTGGAACACGATTTCAATTTTTTCCTCAGTTAAAGATTTATTTGAGACCTCTAATGAATTAAGTTTATTTGCTATAGTTTATGGAGATATATATACTTAATAATATATATATATATATATATATACAACAAAAATA
>NC_092205.1:12894155-12910512 GCF_043381705.1 Parasteatoda tepidariorum
ATATATATATATATATATATATTAAAGGTGATCATTAGGGAACACCTAAAATACAAAAAATACGCATACTTTATAATATAATTTGCTTAAATCATAATATTTAAAATACTTGATGAAACAACTTTCGAGATTTATTGTGTTTCTGTTTAAATTAAATAGAGAGTGTCTCAGACGCTCCAATTTTTATGTGAGACGAAATTAAAATAGACTTTGAAAATAATTCTCGCAATTTTGCACTTGAAAAAAAAATATGAGAAACAATGTCTTCCATTTCCTAAATGTGAGTGATGAGTGCTAAAAATGAGTGCTTTTTTTCAGTTTAGAACTTGGTTTTAACTTAGCTAAAATAAAATCGATGATGATTAATGTTTTTTTTTCTTTGTCTCGAATACTAGGGGTAAGATTGTCTTAACCCCGACCCTCCCCCGATGGGGGCATTCAGGGATTACTGTTGACTGGGTGCGCGTACGTGACTACTCAATAAGAAAAGATGGGCAACAAGTGAGAGGCTTGGAGACGATTTTAGGCAACACTCGTCGATGGGGTCCCGAGAGTTGGAGGGGGGACGCGTGTGGGTTTAGCACAGATTTGTTTTAAAAGAATATTAATTATGAAAAGAAAGGATTTTTGGAAGGCTTTTCCGATGTACAAAGTCTGGGTGCTGCACGCGCAAAGCAGCAACTACGACCCATCGTCCCGTCCCCAATCAGAAGGCTGCAAAGAAATTTATTGAAATTCAAAAATAAAATACAAACAGACTTTTCGGAGAACTGCCGAAGAAAAGAAAATACAAAATAGTTCTAGTTATTACAGTTAGTTTATTGCTTACTCTGTAATTACCATCAAATGATGTCATTTTGAACTTTTTATTGCTATGGTTGAACGTGAGGAGATTCTTTTTAACAGCTCAGTTTAATTAATTCTATGATTACGTTAACTTGAATTTTAGGAAGAACACTAAAATCAGATACCTTTTTATTCATGTTTGAGGAGGTTAGAAACAAAAAGAGTATAGTCACATGCATAGTGATTTTCAGTATTAAAAGAAAACAGCTTCGTACTAAGCTTAACTGCATTACATGTATAATCCTAAGAAACTGAGCGGAGCGATATATTTGGTAATATCAAACTTCACTTGCTTCAAAAAATATAAAGATGGTAATACAGTCGACATGTTTCGAGCTTTCAGAAATAAGCGTTCATTCTCAAGACTCCTTAAGTAGTATTTCGATAATACTGAAATTCCTTCCTCTCCTGTCACATCAGCTCATCTTGATGCCCTGTAATCTTCTTTCATTCATATAAATGACGATTCTCTAGTGAACGACATGTGTTTCTCACACATTCTTTATGCACTTGGAAATGCATTTGGTCCTGATTTATTTTCCTCGGCCACTAATGTTTCTTTACTTTTGTTCACCTTCATTTATTTTTTGTTTCACTCTGAAGCTACTGCGGTCTTTCTAGTTTTGTTTATCATCGTTTTTTTTTCATGGGCAGCTTTATTTTTTCTGCTTCAAATTAATTTTGCTCTCCTCACTCACGCCTGGCCAGTCTTGCGTAAAGCTTCGGCGTTTGAAACATGTCAACTTTATTACCCTTTTCATATTTTTTGATGTAACTGGAACTTTATAAATATGATAAATAATATATCAGTTATATCACATACATTAAATAATATATCACTTATATCAATATATGCAATCCCTATACGAAAATACGATTATCTCAGTTTTTAATTACTTTCGTGAATAAACTATCCTATCATTTATAGCTTACTTCTTTCACAACGGGGCAAAGGATTTTCCCACGATCCATTCACACAAAGGACTTTACTTGAACTGGAAAGCATGTAGCCAACTTTGCAAACAGCATAGGCACGTAATTCTCGACGATAAAAAATACTTTTGTATACGGTACCATCTTCTGTCCAGGTAGTCCCTTCTGGCTTGCACAACTGACTGTTTAACACCTCTGTTTAAAAGGGCAGAAAAGAAGAAGAAAGAACTATTTGAAAAATATTTTTTTGGTGCAAAACGATACTGAGTATATTTATTTTCGTGAGTTGAACTGCTATGAACGTATTTTATTTAATCAATAAACGTAAAGTACCCGAGAAAGGCAACAAATTATCATAATAAATTGGAATTAGTTCAGTTTTTTTTAAAAAATTTTGGCGGCACAAAGCTTTAATTTTCATCCAAGATTGAGTAGGGCTGATTGATACTGATTTATTACTTATTTATTTTTTGGTTTACTCCTCACGAAGAAAGGGTTTTTTAGNGCTTCGGCGTTTGAAACATGTCAACTTTATTACCCTTTTCATATTTTTTGATGTAAATGGAATTTTATAAATATGATAAATAATATATCAGTTATATCAATATGAGCAATCCCTATACGAAAATGCGATTATCTCAGTTTTTAATTCCTTTTGTAAATAAACTCTTTTCGTCATCATTTATAGCTTACTTCTTTCACAACGGGGTAAAGGATTTTCCCAGAATCCATTCACACAAAGGACTTCACTTGAACTGGAAAGTGTGTAGCCAATTTTGCAAACAGCATAGGCATGTAATTCTCGACGATAAAAAATACTTCTGTATACGGTACCGTCATCTGTCCAGATAGTCCCTCCTGGCTTGCACAACCGACTGCTTAACACCTCTGCTTAAAAAAGGGGGAAAATTTTATATTTATTTAAATTAAAGTATATTTATTTTCGTGAGTTGAACTGTTACAAATGTATTTTGTTTAATCAATAAGAGTGAAATACCCGAGAAAGGCAACAAATTATCATAATAAATTGGAATTAGTTCAGTATTTTTTAAAAAATTTTAGCGGCACAAGGCTTTAATTTTCACCCAAGATTGAGTAGGGCTGATTGATACTGATTTATTACTTGTTTATTTTTTGGTTTACTCCTCACGAAGAAAGGATTTTTTTTAACAAGCTTGAAATAAAAGCTCTAGGCATCAAATGCAATTTTTTTTTAAATTTAAATTTGCGTCCAAAATAATTTTCACTCGTAATATCAGAAATTAATTTACTCTTTGAATTGTTGTTGTAGGCCATTAAGGCAAAGGGTGCAATTTTTCATGTTTTTCAGTGGCGCCATTCTATGGCCAAGAATTCGACTTCTGCCATAGAGCGGACCCATTCACACATCCACAGATCGTAATTTTGACCAGAAGCAGAGAACATCAATCCCCAATCCAGTACTCCCAGAGATATAATTTGTTATGAAAAGTTCCCGTTTTCACGAAAAGTTCCCGTTCTCACGAACGCGAGTCCATCATTCTGCCAACTAGGCTATGACGATCCCCTCGTTCAAGTACGAGAGCAATTAATAGTTGTTTTGCAATTATTATTTTTTGCAAGATATTCCACAAATATCTGTTAATTATTTATGAATATTGATATTCAATACAAGATTAGATGCTCTTTCTGCATTCATTTTTCTCGTCTAAACAGCAACCCCTATTAACGCCACATACTTATCTCGAGAACCAAGCCGCTGGTTTCACTAATTGCTATTACAATTTAGGATAATTCTTGGCCATAGATGACACCACTGGAAAACAAGAACAATCGCACCCCCTCTGCCTAAACAGGTATACGTCAACAACAAGGATGCCATTATAATATTTAAATGCAGCTTCACACTATGATTTTTGGTCTTGTTACTTTCTTTTATTAATATACAGGCAGTATATAAATGGAATATATAGTTAGTGATCTAATAATATTTTAATTAATTCTTTGAAAAAATTATGCTTTTTAAACTCGTAAAATTAGAAATTTAGTATATTCAAGAATGCATATACAGTTTCACAATTATTTAAATAAAATTTCATATTTTGACTAACAATAATGGCAAACAATATACGCTAAACGTGAAAAAAATATATGAATAGATTGTTCATTTAAATTCCTAATAACATACTTTTAAAATAAGTTTCAGGACGTAAATTAAGCATTTACATATAGAAACTTGTATAATTAAAACAGTATTAAAAGAAAGTTATAAGACGATTTTATGTAACTTTTAGTATGATATATAAGGTGCCAGAAAATTATTAAAACAATTATTTTTATTATTCGTGAATGAAACTTGAAAATTAGGAATGATGTAACAAAAATGAAACTATGGAAGTTGCAACCGTGTTTGCATTAGAATTTAGAAAATGAAAATTATAGTTCTGCATTGAACTTATCCAATAAAAAAAAACTACCATAATATACTTCACGAATCATTTGCTGTGGTATATTATACATTTACAGGAAATTTCAAAAAAGTAAAAAATAATAATAAATAAATAAAAGTACTGAATTGCATATTATTTTAGCGTATAATGAATTAATAGTTTTTCTGTTGATGTCACCGTGATCTGCTGTTTTTTCTTTTTTCTCAGAAGTTTCCAGATGTCTTCAACTAAGTTTTTTTTTTCTATAGCTCTTAGTTCTATACTGATGTAAGAAATTAAGAGAATTTGTAGACTTGGACGTAGAATTTGTAGAATTTGTAGACTCTAGATCTACTGGACAGATTTTAATGACATTTGATATGTGCATACATTGATACAATACAAAACAAATAACTATTCCAACAATTGTAAAACTCACGCATGATCGCGCAGGAAAAACATAAATGGCTGCAGAAAAAACAAAAATCTGTAAATGGGCCCCCTTTTACAGATATACAGGCCTTGCATCGTGATTTCATACTTGAAATAAGGCGGTTTATCATTTTCTGTAGCGATTGTCCTGCGGCATTTTCGTACCTTCTGACTCCAACGACTGTTGTTACAAAACAGCAATTGTAGTACACATGCAACATTATGCATGTGTACTACAATTGCTGTTTTGTATTGTATCAATCTATGCATATATAAAATTGCATTAAAATCTGTCCAGTAGTTCTAGAGATAATCGACCAAGTCAGCAAATTCTCTCAGTTTTTTATACCATTTCCAAAAATTAAATTATTTGTTCAATTAGTAGTTGCTTAGTAATTATTTTTTGCGTGATATTCTACAAATATATGTTATTTTTCATTGAATAATAGTCAATATAGCGTGTTGCATAGATGCATAGGTTGCAAAAGGGAATTATATTTTAGTAAATGAATTTTGTAATAAACGCTAATTTATGGCTAAAAATTACGAACACGAGTATTCAGTCAGTTTTATTTTAATGCGTGTCATTGTATGAAAGTGAAGCAACACCAGTAATATTGGAGTTGTTTCACTTTCATGCAATGATGCAATTTGGCACAAAAAATACATTATTTAAATTTATAGAGTGATTCTATTTTTACAGTGAACGCAGGAAATTGATTAAAACTTTTTTAAATACGCGTAATATTTCATGCGGTTAAAGTTTAACGTAGACTTAATTCCGAACAGAACATTTGAAACATGACGTTTTTACTTCTTCAATTATGACACAAAGCCCATAATTTAGAATTTAAATAAAATTATTTCTATATTTAGAACTAAATAATAATATACGATTTAATTATAAGATAATTTTTTTCCTAAATTAAAATATGTCTTCTTATGGTTCAGTTTCGTCAACTAGCAAAATAATAATCTTCATTTTGTCATTTTAAAAAAAAATAATTTTCTTGGTTTTTTTCCCTCTCATTACTTTAGGAACTTAATGTCTCAATTTATATAAGAGATTAAGTCAAAACTTACCTGCATATGATATGCATATCAAACTATTGATCACGAACAATAGCTTAACTATAATGTTTGAACACATGTTGTTTCATTTAAAACATAGTTTAGTGTATATCTGCTTTATTATGCATGATGTATTTACGTAGTTGCAGTACAACGAATAAAATCATATCATAAGAAATTGCTTCAGTTTACATTTTATATCAATCGGTCAAATGATAAGCAAATCGCCTTGACCTCGCATGTCTGATTTTCACTTGTCATAAAATCATAATTTACGAAAGTGAAACTAAAAGGAGACAAAATAGGCAGATAAATGGCCTTAAAATATCCGTTTTTCAATTTTGTGGTGCCATTTGAAAAATAAATACTTAAGATTTTTATTACAATTGAAATAAACCTTTTCTTTTCTTTTTTTTATTTCAATCGTTAAAAAATAAACACCTCTTAGAAGTGTGGAATTTTGCGTTTAATGGCCCTAGTTAAATAATTATAGAAAAATGCTTTTATAGCTTACTTCATAACTTAGTTTATAACTATGTATTGTACTGAAAATCTTAAAAGTGAAGATTATAACCTTTTTTTAGTGTATTTCCTCGATATGATAAAATAGAGAACGAAATTTTTAATTTCTTAACAAAAAATAATTTTCTTTAGAAATTTTTTTATATTCATCATTATAAATTATTTTATTTGAATATAAGTTTTTACAAATTTCGTTAGCGTGGAGGCCAAGAGTGTTAAGAAAATGGAGTCCTAAGTTGTTTTCCCTCCCATAATAGTGATGCCATAGATTTCAATAGCGGTTTTGTTGCACCATAGCTTAAATATTATTTGAGTGACCTAATGTGAATACCTTATTGACAAGAATCCTAAAAATATATATTTAGGGCCGTCAATACGAAACACCCTGTATACGATTAACCCGGCAAAAAAAATATTTCATATCACTTTTGCAAGAAATTTCATACAAACGTAGATCAAATATAATTAAAGTACTTTTTTCCCAAAGTCCATAGTTTTTTATAGATTTTTAGCGAACGCTACAAAAAATTACATTACTCTTCTTTTTTATTTTCTAAAAAATGAAACCTAAAAGAAAACGCCAATTTTTTCCTAAAACTCAAAATTTTCACATCATTTGGCATAAAAACTTATAGACGGCAATAATTTCATCAGATTTATTACAATAAGCACAATCAGGTTTATGATGCAGGCTCATTAAGAAAATATGCCAAATATTTCATTTTTATAATTTTTTTATAAATAGAAGAAATGTTAGGAAAAATTTAAAAACTGAATGAAGTAAAGTAAAATGATTGACAGTTGCTAAGGAACGGTTACATATTACGGAATAATTAATAATAGACGCTGATGGATGAAATGAAACTATAAGTACATATTTCGTAGAGAAAATTTGCATTTATTATTCTGCAAAATAGTTCCGATATCGGTAGATTAAAAATAAAATAAAATTATAACCAAAAAAGATGCTCATTGGACGATTTCCAACCAGCCATGAAAAATGGATCTACTCGCTAGAATGAAACATAAATGAGTACCTCGAACACTGATGCACACGTTGCATCGGTTATTATGGGGTTTTCATCGCTTGCATGGTTTGGAAAGGGTGTGTTCTTAATAAAACACGTCTACCAAGGGCAACCTAGGCATATTTTATAGGATTTAGGTCCGAAGAGTACACAGACCATCGCGAACGGTCATTATCCATAATTTATAGTGTGTTCGATACCTCAGCGCATCTGCGTGGTCGCGCATTGTCGTTTGTAAGCAGAAAGTCTGGACCTAGCACACCCCTAAGCAGACTAACATGATCCAAAATAATCCCTCTGCAATTCCGCTGCGACGTAACGTTATCTCGCTCTAATATGTGAAGCGGTGTTCAACCATTGAGCTTGATGCCTGCCCATACCGAACACGCCCATGAACCTATTGTGCACAACGTATTACCCTCTCTCTCTTCACACTATAGTTTGTCTAAAGTAAGAACTCCTATATCCATTTGTCTGGACCCATGGCTGTGACTATGGTAAAGAGGTATAACTATTTCATGAAGGGGTGTGGGGTCACGGTTTGGGGCAACTTTTGGGTCGGTTCGGTGAGAGAAAGGGAATCTTCCTCTCGGTCTTTTGTGTTAGTCTTAGAGTGAAGAGAAACTACCCTCCCTGAAATGCGCTATTCCTGTTTCCATAACAGCATACGAACTCAGACTTTGTGGCGAGGCGAGTTCTTACTGTTGGCAAACTATAACTGGTAGCCAGAATCACTTTCCATAGTGAATCAGGATTCGTCGGAGAATACTCTGGACCTTTGCTGGTTCCTACGTTGGTGTACAACGTCATCTTTGTCGACGAGTTAGAGCGAGATTCATCGAATAGGTTTCCGTGTAGGCAAATCAGCTTGATTTTATCGCCGTGAGATGATTCTAGGAGAAACATGTGTGACGGTTGTGTTACAAGATCTGCTACTGTTGATATCTGCCTAGGAGTGACATTTCTGTTTCTTTTCGCTACTGGGGATACATATAGTTACTTTTGAGACACGGTGTTCCTACAACGACCACCGGCATGCTATTGCATTATATTCTCCACCTTTAGCGGTCTTTTTTAATCACGAGATTACTTTTTTTACACTCCCGATGCTGTGGCCTCAGTGGTGACATTTTAACTAGCTTCCAGACGTCTAACAGCTCGTCCACGATTGTAATAACTGATATGATATCTTGCTAACATTATGCATTTAACTATTGCAACACCACACACCTCACAGAAATAAGTTCAACAAACTATGGTGCTATTTTAATCAAATACCTAACATTATGAATTTTCGAATGAATGGAGAAATTGTGTGCACTACGTTTTATACACATAACGGGTGCTGCTCTACCACGCCCTCTACACTCGATTTTACTGTTAGAAGTCGACTGTCGAAAGTTTACTAATAGCAAACTTAGCTACAAGTACTTTTATTCTTAAAAATAAAATAAAATAACATAAACAAGCCAAACGTCTTTTTTATTTAAGACAGTTTTTTTTTACTTGTGCATATCAAAGCTTTAATATTATATGTTAATATTTAAAATAATTTTAAAATTACTACGTTATTAAAACTATTTACTAAACTATTTAACTATTAAAACTATTAACTATTTAACACTATTTAACTATTTAACGGTTTTAAACTATTTTAAAATATGAAAACATGGCTATTTTAATTAAAAAATCTTACTCTCATAAATTTATAAAGTTGTATATTTCATGAATTTTTTATAGTTAGATGAGAAAATAGCCCATTTAGATAATTAAATAATAGATAGCAGAGTCAGATAACGAGATCGCATAGTTAGATAACCAGATAGCATAGCTCGTCTGCGAAATAACACAGTTTAATAAACAAAAAGCCAGTTTAGATAAACAGATAGCACAGTTAATTATCTTGATACTGTAGCTAGATAACCAGATAGTAGTTCGATAACTGTATACTATATAGAGATTTATCTCATTACCTATAGGAAAATCGTGATGTTTTTCACAACAAACACTCTCCTCAGCAATATGATTACATGACTCATTATATTACTTGCAACCTTTCATACCATCTTATATTTTATTTCTTAACAGTCGTTGAACAGCCGACCCAATTTTAGGTTTACGACTTCTAATGTTTAATTCCGTAGCCTTGTAATTTTGAACCCAATCCAGAAGAAAAGAGAACGCCAGGATCAAGAACTGGGAGAAATTTGAATTCGTGAAAAACTTTTTGATGAAACTAACCTGCATTTGCGTTACATGGTGAGGAAAACCGCGAAAATCCCCAATTGTTAGCTTGACGGCAAAGGCACTCTAACCCATGATCCGTCTACCATTGAGGATATTTTACGTCAGCACTGTGGTCGGTGCGAGCCGGTTTCGGAATTAATATCGACTAACTGTCGCTGGGATTCGAGCCTCAATGTGAGGCGAACAGTCTATCCCCTGAACCATTACGGCTCATACCATCTAATAAATTTAATTAGTTTGCCAGCTTAGTTTGTTTTTTCTTGGCAACACTTTTTTTTAAAATACTTGAAGGCAGCTCCCCTATTTGTTCCGCTCACCAATCCTCAAAATTCCTTCTCATTCATCTTTGCTTTTTTTCTTCATAAATGTTAATATTTTCCATATAAACACTGAGATCCGCGATGGCTCGGGGGACAGAGCGTTCGCCTTCCAACGTGGCGAACCGGGTTCGAATCCGCATCCGGCTTGAGCTAACCACAGTTCTCACGTGAAATATCCTCAGTGGTAGACGGATCATGGGTTAGAGTCCTCTTGCCGTCAAGCTAATCGTGGGAGGTTCTCGTGGTCTTCTTCTCCATGTAACGCATTTGCGGGTTAGCTCCATCAAAAAGTTCTCCACGAAGACAAATTTCTCCCAATACTCGATCCAAGAGTTCCCTTGTCTTCTGGATTGGNATCTCATTCATCACTTTTTCTTTCCTTAAGCGTCAATACTTTTTACAAAAATACATTTTTTTTTTCAATATATGCAATTTTTGTTGTTTTATAAAGGAATATTTTTTTGATATGTTAAGCTTAACGAAATCGACGATTACCTAGATTAGAAAAATAATCACTTGTACTCTAAAAAAAACTAACCAAAAGAATGCAGATTGTAGGGTTCAGTAAGAAGAAATAAATGAAAAATAATTTTACTCGTTGGAGAGACTTATAAAAATTCAAGTAATGAACGGTTTTCAGTGACCTTTATAAGGTTTATTTTAAAAAATTTCAATATAAACTACTTATATCAGACATTATGTAATCGATCTATCTCTTTTTGCTAATTTTGATTTACAGCAACTCGAGCGTGAACTTCTATAAAATAAAGAAACAAAGTTCTTGACTGGAAAAAAAAAATATCTACAACAATGGATAAATAGTCACAATTTCTGAAAAATCGCAAAAAAGAAAATCAAAAAATATCTGAAAAATCACATAAAAGCACTTAAATGTGTTATAACTTTAGAAAAAATTAAATTTCGAAACAAAATTCGCGTTAATGACAAAAATAAAAATGGCTTTTTCAGCGCATCAAATTTCAACTCCGTAGTTGCATCTCAGCAGATTCAGATCATCCAGACATGATTTTTTTTTCTCTACAAGTTTAACTGATAATAAATTCCTGAACTTATTGTCGAATCTAATTTAATTTTTATTCCCTCATACTCCATCAACTTTTTTCTACTTACCATCGTAAATCCCTGTTTCTAATTCATTTAATTTTTGCGCAGCAAAACAAAATGCAGCAGCAAACTTTTTTCACGATTGCGTTTTTTAATATAGATATGTATAAATAACGGCTGTTTTAATTGCCATACAGAGTAATTCTGAAGGACCCCTTGGATAATGCTGGAAGTTACAAGCAATGGTTGTGATAGACTAGAAAGACCAGGGGCCTATACTAAAATAGTACGATATATTTCTGGGATTAATAGTGTAATTGATAAGTAGGGGAGAGTGGGGTCAATTGTAACAGGGTACGATTGTAGTAGAGCAAATATTTCGAGCGTCGGGTTCTAGATTTGGTTCCTAGGTGGCGCACAAGGTGTATTTAATAAATCTACATGCACACCCCTGCTGGCAACCATTTTTATGTACTTTTGAAAGAGTTACATCACAAAAGATATTTTCACGCTACTTAAGTACTTTTTTTTAGTATTAGAATATTATATTGTAATAAAGTAATCTTGTTTAAACAAATAAAAATTATTAACCGAATATGTAAGTGGACACCTTAATTAACATTTCAAAAAAAAAAATATTAGTTTTGTTAATTAACTAGCATTGTTTTTAACAAATGAAGCTGAAATGGCGTCTTGGGGACGATTGTAACAATAAGTAAAGGGACGATTGTAACAGCTGAAAATAAATAATCTTATGTTTACAAACCATTACTTAACTCTTTAAGAACCACCAATAGTTTCCTATATCATTTATATTATGTTGCATGTGCATTATTTTATTTGTCACCTTTCACAGCATAAATTAAAATTTTTAACCCCTTAAAGTTAAAAGTTTAACCCTTTAGGTCTCTGCTCATTTTTATTCTTACTCCTAAAATATCACTACTATTTTGATCAATAAAAAATATATCACAACTATGATAATACATATAATTAACTATGTTTTAGTTGAATTTATGAACTGTTACAACTGACCCCGTAAGTGGGGACAATTGTAACAAGTGCACGACTGTCAAAAATTGTTAATAACTAATATAATAATAATCGGGTTGAGTAAAACGTTTTCCGCCAAGGCGAGATATCTCCGTGCCAGCAGCAGCCATTCCCGTGGTAGTTACCCTTTTCTGAAACAGACTTTTGCATTTTAAAGCTGAAATTTGGAACTACACAAGTGTGTAATTTGTTTGTCAAAACTTTATCATCTTGTGCACCAAAAAAGTGTTTAAAATGGAGCTATTATGCAAGCAGATCAGAACGATTATGTACTATGAGTTCCGAAATAAACTCAGTGTAACTGAATGCCACAAGAAAATGTGTGAAAGTTTAGGTTTCAATACTGTTTCTTATGATACAGTAAAAGTTTGGTTTCGAAAGTTTAATAATGGGAATTTCAACATTGAAGATGAACCACGCTCTGGCCGCCCTACTGAGGTTGATTGTGACCAATTGAAGCAAATTATTGATCACGACAGAAATGTTTCAACACGAACCATTGCGTTAGAGCTTGACGTTTGCCAAAAAACAATAGTAAATGCCCTCAAACGCATAAATCTAACATTTAAGTTTAACCGCTGGGTGCCTCACGAATTGATTGCTGAAGACAAGAGTAAAAGAAAAGCGGCCTGTTTGGTTCTGCTCAGAGATCAAAGAAAAGAGAACATTCTGGACAGAATTGTGACCTGTGATGAAAAATGGGTATACTACAACAATACTAGCTGTAAAGGAGGGTGGTCAGCACCCGGGGAATCAGCAGGTTCGGTTGCAAGATGAACGCTAACTAACAAGAAGGTCTTTCTCTGTATCTGGTGGGATTGTCTTAGAATTATCTAAAAGGAGTACCTGAAAAGCGGGCAGGCCATCAACAGTACAATATACAGCAATATGCTAATCAAAATTTGCGATGCCATTCGCGAAAAACGAAAAAAACGAGTTCAGAAGGAAGGTGGTTCTCTTTCATCAAGATAACGCCCGGCCACATGTCAGTGCAATGACCGGCTGGACCCTCTACACTCTGGAGTGGGATTTGATGCAACATCCACCGTACAGACCAGACATGGCGCCTTCGGATTACTATCTTTTTTCACATCTGCAGCTGCATCTTTATGGCACAATCTTCCGTTCAAATGACGAGGTCATAAATGAGGTTGATCGTTTTCTGGACTCGCGCACCCCCCAGTTCTTTGCAGAAGGTATTGAAAAGTTGCCAAAACGTTGGCAGACTATTGTTGATTTGAATGGAGATTACTATCCTCATTAGCTTTGCTGATTTTCTATGTATTTATCATTTTACTGGATAGTTTTTTTTTTGGCGGAAAACTTTTCACTCAACCTGATATTTAAAATAAGGTATTTATTTTTTTTTCTAGTAGAGGATAGTCTACTTTACTCGTCTGTCAATTAATACTAATAATATATTGAATTTTTTGTTAATTAAAAATAGTTAAGTAAAAAATATTACTATTGACCCCACTCTCCCCTACTGAACTGCAATATGCATCGGAATGTATTTGCATCGAATTTTAAAGAAGTAATATAAATTTAAATTCGATTTCACTTGAATTTTACATTTTGCCATGTAAAATGACATACTTTAAAATGATGTAAAAAATTGTATTCTTTGCAATTCAATTTTTCTCTACTATTATTGTATAAAATAATAAATATATACCAAAATTTATTTTATTATCTTTGTAAAAATGAATACTATAAGTGTGTGCTAAAATGATTTAATTTGCTTCGAAAGTTCTCGAGATATGGATCAAAAAACAAAAAAAGAGAAATTAATATTAAGGGGTCTAAACTTTGAATCGCTCTCCTGACCAAATTATGGGAATCATATTTCCCAGATTGAGGTCACCTCTTATATTTTGGGGGTACAAAATCCAAATCCGTCAAAAAAAGGTATGTTTATTTCGAACAAGTACGTTTCTATATCTGATTTCGTAACTTAAAATATTGTCTGATGTTGGTGAATTAAGGGGATATTAATTATCATATTGGAAGTGACCCTCTCAAATCATTAAGAATGAGTCTTAGAACGTGAAGATCTGATCATTAAATAAGTTTTTTTAGGGTGGTCCGTTTTCTTTTTTTTTTATGTGCATTGCACATGTTCTAAATCGACATTTTAAATAAAATTTTTCACCAAAAATAAAATGGCATGCAATAAATAAAATATTTCGAAACTCTAAAAAAAATTTCAATGAAATAAACAATTGGTTCATAAATTGTTCCTTTTTTGATTTAGGTGCAATATATTATTTTTAGATCAAAGTGTCCCATTCCACAGTTATGCAATTTAACACTTAAAAAAATTATTAACAATATCTTCATGGCCAAACCTTTAGACTCTTTGGTTAAAGAGTTTTGACTTATTACCTTTAGAATGTCACCGTAATCTTTGAATCAATATGTAAATATTTATGAAAGATAGCAGTCAAAAATAAATGTTTTCTGTGAAAAGTGTCCTAATACGTAATGGTGACATTTAAAATTTGATAAAGATATTTAAAAATTTGCGTGTTAAATACATTTAAAAATCTGCTTGCTAACGACATTTAAAAATTGACATTTAAAAAACATTTAAAAATTTGCTTAAAGTATTCGCCCTGCTGAACCTTTTGATTTTTTGGTTTAAAGAGTTCCTATTCAGATCACTCTTTAGAACAGTGCCGTAAACTTTGCTTATATGTTTGAATTATTATAAAATAAACTTGTTTTCTGTGGCTAAAAATGTCCTAATATGCAATGGACGCTAAAATATTTATAAAACTAGGATTCTCTACTTCATGTTCAATCTATTCACAAACCCCAGATGTTGCTTCTCATTTACCATCCTTTCTTTTTCTTAAAAACTTACATTTATCAACAAAAAAGTATTATTTTGTATATAAGTCATATGTTTATTGTACTTTTGTCTAAAAAGATTTCTTTGACACGTAAGTCGTAAAAAGATGAATGATTATATCCATTTGGAAAATAGCCAACTGTACTTAAAAATAGATATTGTGTGACACAATAAGGAGAAATAAATGAGAAGAAATTTTATTCGTTAATGATACAAAACTAAACAATAATGGTATAAATGAAACAAAATTTCAAACCCCTATATAACAAATATATCTCGCGTGTTTGTTTTATTTACAGCTGAACTGGCATTCTATTCAGATTTCTAAGTCACTAACTCTCGAAAATTGCAAACAAGTATGAGCTTTAATTATGAATAATTTGAGAATTTTTAGATAATTTGTATAATTATAAATGAATGCAGTTATGATCGGGTTATATTGAATATAGTTATGGTTGTATTATGATTTGTTTGAAAAGGCTTCTTTTTACACATAAAAATTAAAATTAAATTGCGTTAAGCAAGTGCAGCCAAACTGTTTCATGATTTTATCTTAGAATTTGTTCGATTATTCAAATTATTTATAACTCCTCATTAAGTTACATCAACAAACAAACGCGCGAGATATATCATCTTACAGTAAAGTACTCGACTTCTCGCGTAGGTCGTTGGGCTACAAAAGCGTGGGTGCCATCTCCTCGTCAAAAGTCTAATTGTGATGGCAGGTCTTCGCATCATCCTCAAGTATGTTTCCTAGGCCGTCGTCAACAGCCCACTGTGCAGCTCTGTTTCGACGTAAATAAATTACTAATGTAAGTTCTATTAGATGAATATATGCATAAAAGTCAGAGGTTGTAGATAAGTATATTCTTGATAAGTTAATACGCAAAGCATTTATGATTTCATACTTTTTTTTCCTCCGAAGTATAATGAAACCTTCCTTGCGCTGAAAAATTAACCACCAGCATTAATATTTCAAATTTTGTTTTAAAAAAAATGCTCATATTTGGCATAATTTTTATTTAATCAAGTGTATATAATTATTTGTAATGTATATTTCCAGTATGTCTAGAACAGTAAAACTTTTCCGCTGAAATAGCTCTTCAGTTAATATTCTTAAATTATTGATTATATCTCCAAAACCACAATATATTTAAATTCTGATAAAGGCATTTAAAAAAGAATCCAAAGAAAACCACTATAATTTGATGTTAAAAACTTTATACACTTTATCACATAATTGCAGCAATTTCATCTTCTTCCATTGATTCTATTTTGTTGTTTTTACATATTGTAATTAGTTCTTAAGCATTCTAATGTGAAGAAAAAGCACCGAGTTATCCACCATTTAAATTTGTGAAAATTTGTTCATTTGTTAAAGAAAACTACATATAGTAGTACAAAATAGTGGTTTTGCACTTAATATTGCAACAAATTTCAGAGAAAAAAATTTAAAATTAACTGTAAAAAAAGTTAAACGGATGTAGTTGGATTGCATTTTTGTAATAAAAAGCTTGAAATTAAAAAAAAGTGCTAGTATATGGCATAAAACGAAAAGTAAAATTGGGGGGGGGGGGC
>NC_092205.1:12910913-12920117 GCF_043381705.1 Parasteatoda tepidariorum
TTAACCTTCCGTTAGTCGCGCACTTGTTTCCGACATGGTTAATCGCGTTGCACCTATGAGGTGTTTCTGATTTTTTGAAAGCCAAATGAAATTTAGTCTAGTTTAAATAGTTAATTGTTACCAATTTAAGACTCTTTAGAGAGATAAATATCAAAAAACTTATTTAGCGAAGTACCGAAGATAAATTTTTCTTGCTCTCGCCTCGGATCTCTTCCTCCATCACAAGATGTTCAACCAATTGACGCAAGAAGGTTCTGCGGTTTTTTACTCCGTAACCATTTTCTGTGTATATAACTTGACCATTTATACCTGCTACGTTGAGAAGGACAGAAAATGAGATAAAATATATATATTTAATTCATAAAAATATTATATCCATAATACTTGCGTCAATGGTCGCGCTGCACCAGAGGGGTGATTTGAGCGGTTCCAACTCTCCATCGACATGTTCTAAGGTCGGTTTTACACGGACATTTGAGTAATCCAAAGTTAGGAACGTAACATTAGGCTCGACCCCCGGAAAAATCTATTGACGGCAAAGGAGGTGGAAGTGCAGTAGGGATGCACCTGTGAGGTGCGCGCGACTAACGGAAGGTTAAAAGGATTCACTCTGTAGTTGTCTGTTGTTACGGTATAGAAAGCAATGCTATAAGTATGATAAGTAAGCAGTTGTCAATGGGTGCGAAAATGGGTGCAGTCATCAAGAAAAGTGAAGATCATAGACAGCTGGAAAAGGTGAATAGAGAGCACTGTATGTCCCTGTCAAGTGTTCAGAAGTGAAACAAGTGCTAGGAAACATTCATGTCACTAAGGGACGATAAGAAAAGTTAATGAAGACCTTCATGCTGCAAAAATAGAAGAAGTCATTAAGAAAAGTGAAAACTACTGACATCTGAAAAGTGTGTATGGACTCCCTGTCCCTGCCAAGTGCTCAGAAGTTGAGAAAGTGCTTTTAGGAAAAACGCATGTCACTAGGAAACGATAAATGCAAGTGTGTGAAACATTTGTGTATCGAAAACTTCTTAAAAACAATTTTTAATTACAGTTTAATAGCCTTTGTACCTTAATATTTACTACTGTATAATAAAAGCTATTCTTCCTCACAGCTTTGCGAGATTGCTGACCATTCTGTTCCATTCGAACATATAGCTGAAAAAGACATTGGAAATAATAAATTTTCTAAATCAAATTGAAAGAGCAGTATTAAATATACATTTCAAAATATTCACTTTCTACAATAAAATATTTTATGTTCGCCAGTTTCATGTTGATTATGCAAACATTAAAATATTCTCATAGTTGCTAATATAATTATTATAAAAATGTATGTTTTTCAGAAATAGGAGAGTTTTTCACACGCAATTTTCAAATTTCGCCCCTGACGCGTAGAACAAAATAATGTGTTGTTTATCTAATCCAGAATTAAGTTTATACTGAAGAGTATAAATTTATAAATAATACAAAACGTTTCGCTTGCCAGAACTGATATCATTGGTTAGTTTAATCAGTTTCAAAGCTATCAGTACTTTTTCAAATGAAAAACAGTGCTATTAAAGAAGAAAAGAACTTAGCCGTCCTATAATGCATTTTTGTCTGCAAATAATTTTTTTCATATATTTATTTCAGGGATTTGTTACATACAGCTTCAAATATTTAAAGAAAGTTACTAGAAAATAAAAACTAATTTCAAAAACTAAAGTATCAAATTAATAATAGAGTTAAAAACTTTATTAATATCATTATTTAGGTCAATCAAATTCATGGAGGAATGAAAATAAAGAAAAAAATACTATTTTATTTAGATGCCGAAAAGCAATTTTGAATAGATGAACAAAGTATTCTCCAACAAATTAATTGTTTTTTTCCTTCATAATTTGGACCTCCCCTTTGTTACCTTGATAATTATTCGTCATGGTTTATTAGCATTTTGTTTTATTTTTCTCATTTAAATACTAATTTGTGTCCTCCAATGTGCATATTTAACTTTAAAAATTTAAATATTTATTAAAATATATGAGACCCTGTATTATTTTGATAAAGGTAAGAAATTGTTTTGGTATAATCTGATATTCTGTTAAATTATTAAAAAATGCTTATTTAGTTCAAATTAAAATACTCACAAAGACACGGGGAAATGATATTTGAAGGGGTCCATTTTCCAGAATCACTACAAGCAAAAAATTTAGGCTCATCGGGATCACGTGAAAAGCCTGGATTACATGCAGGTCTGCAGAGCCTACCCATCAGCCAATCCATGCAAACAGCCTTGCCATTTTCAGGATCATTGAGATCTTTACAGTGAGCACCTGATTTTAGGAGTAAAAAAACCTTTTGCTGTTTATCGTGTATCTAAGTAATAAATTCTGAGCATCAGATTTCATGAAAATTATATATTTTTTTTGTTAAAAAAAGTATTTAGTAAAATGATTCTTATCGTTGAATTTTGCATAAAATTTGAGATATTTTTTGCAAAAAAAAAAAAAACCTTTATCCAACAAAAAAAAGACTCTTTAATTATAAGCAAGTATATTTTTAAGTTTGTATCTTAATTAACAGTTAGCATAAAGTACATCTCGGGCGAGCCTCTTATTTTGAGAATAAGAATTAATTCAATCAGATGGTTGAAGTCGCTCTAGATTATGTTATCGATCGGAAAACATCAGAATGATCCGTAATCATCGAACCATCAAAACATGTAATCATTAACTTTAAATAACTTAAATAAATGTTATCAAATTCTATTTAAAAGTAAGTGAACTTGAACAAGGTAAGAAGGTTAAAAAAAATCTTAACGATAACAATACGAACGATTAATACAATACTTAACGATCTGTTTGCGCGGTTTCACTAACATCCAACAAATAGCCTATCCTTTTTTCGTATAACTGCTACTCCTCTTTTGTGAAAATCAAGTTTAAATATGGTTCCTCAGAAATCAATAAGCTTCATTTATTTAAATATTAGTTAATATGAACTACGATATCATTAATTTTTTTTCCTACTTTCCCGAAAGCCATATTAAGCGTGGTGATTGCATGATCATTAAGGTGGTTCATTTACTTTTTGGAAATAAAAAATATTTTTTAATGGTAAACCAAAGGTATACTTACGGGTAATATTAATTTGAAATGCACAGGTTGCACTGTTTCCGGAAGCATCTTTAGCTGTGTATTCAACAAAATGAACTCCGGCGTTGAGAGTAGAATTTGGTTCCTGAAATATTTTTTTACAGAAGAACACATGTTTGTAATAGGTCTATTACTCAAATTTTAAATTAATTAAAAGGAATCTTTTATCAACAAAAATAACAAATGAATAAATAATTTAAATATTTGTCGAGCTATCTTATTACATAAAACATTAATACTTTTGTAGAATGTTAAAAAAAAAACAGTGAAATTTTTTTTTGTATTGGCAAAGAGGTATTTGTACTGGCAACTGAAGTATCAAGCGAGTGAGCTATCATAAACAAGAGCACTTAAGCATACAGAGCGCGAGATAAAAAAAAAAAGTGAACACACTGCATAGTATTTGATCAAATGAGCGGATTTTTACATACTAGGGTCCCGCAGTGGTCTGATCGTAAAGACACGGTTCTCAGTAGAACACCGAATTCAAGAATCACTGGCTGCGATCAGAAAACGTGTGGTTGATCGTTTTGGTCAGTCTGCGTTGGGACCGAAATTGCGCGGTGTCGATTCTCGTTAAACTATTCTACAGCAAAGTGCTCGACTTTACGAGCAGGTTGTCGGGCTACCAAAGCGGGAAAGCCATCCTCTTTACAGAGGATCAAAATTGTTATGGCATATCTTCGGATCATCCCCAGGGATGTTTCCCGGACAACCGAAAAATAGCCCATTGCGCAGCTCTAGTTCGACGTAAATAAAGTACCTACCTACCTTTTACATATTAGGATCCAATCTCAATGGTGCGAAGACCTAAAGTTAAATATGCAGATTATTTTGTGCGAACCGTGGTGGCACTGGGGACAGAGTATTCGCGTTATAATGAGGTGAACCGGGTTCGAATCCCAGCGATGGCTGGTCGATACGAATTCCACACCCGGCTCGCACCGACCACAGTACGAACGTAAAATATCCTCAGTGGTAGACTGATTAAGAGTTAAAATCCCCTTGCCGTCAGACTAATCGTGGGTTTTTTTTCATGGTTTTCCTCTCAATGTAACGCAATTGCCGGTAAGTTCCATCAAGAAGCCCTCCACGAGAGCAAATTTCTTCTCCCAGTCCTTAATCCAGGAGTTCCCTTGTTTTTTGGATTGGGTTTAAAATTACAAGGCTATGGTGTTGAACATCGGTAGTCGTAAACCCAAAGTTGGGTCGGCTGTTACAAACTAAAACTATTTAGAGCAAATCATATTTAAATGTTATGAAACCAGACAAAAAAATAAACTTTCTCTTAATAGGCACATCTTTTTTAATAGTTTAAGAGTAATAAAATCGGGTTGCGGTTTATCCTACACTATTTAAATCACTTTATATTGCAAGATGAGCTGGATATAGGTTAATAGTACATCCATTTGAATGCGATGATCTCTAAATTATATTTCAATTAAACTGATTGGAAATGTAAACGAAAAAATAGTTACCAAGTTTTTTACAACTGATTGGATGGCTACATTGTCAGTAGCAACGGGCTCATCCCAGGTCACAATGACCCCTTGATAACCGACGTCACTCACACTAAAAGATTCTGGGCACATAAAAAACATTGGAGGTTCTGTGTCTAGAAGTTTTTACAAAAGAATAAACAATATAAGCAATGTTTAAAAGAGTAAAAAAAAATTTAAAAGAATAACAGTGACATCACAGAAAACAGACAATTGCTATACACGTAAGAACAAAAAGAACTGCGTTTCCTAAACATTGAATTTAGTTAAAAAGTTAAATAAAAACAGAAACACAACTATAAACAAAATAAACATGTGGTTTCCGACAAGTTTCAAAATACTATTCCGGTGACGTAGCTTCCTCGTTGATCAGGTGTGATTTTAAAATAACTAATAAAAGAATGTGCACTCTTAAACAGAATTGTCTAAAGTTTAATTTATAACGAGGGTTAAAGCTGAACTAATGTGCAAAAATTCATATTTAAATCATTTCTCTTAAACTGAGTAGTTGAAACGATTTTTACGATAGGGTTTAAAATTGCTTAATATAGTCGATGTCAAAATTTCAGGAAGCTAGCACCTCTCAGACTAAAGACAATTGCATGTACTTAAAATCTGCAGACATCTTCGAAAGCAGATAATTGCATCAGGCAAGTTAATCCTGTCAACAAAGAAAAAACTGTTAATAGTTTTGAAATTTGGTAGAATTGTAGGAATCCGCCATACCAAAAATCTCCACCGATTGGTAGTAATAATACTTTATTTACGTCGCACTAGAGGTGCACAATGGACTGCTGACGACGTTCTGGGAAACAAGTCTGATGACGTTCCGAGAACATGCTCTTGATCCTCTGCACAGGGGATGGCTCCCGCCCTTTGGTAGCTCCATGAGCAGTGCGTGATGTTTACGGTAGAACAATTTAAGGACTGATACCACAGACCCGTGGTTCATTGGCAGCCTCTTCAAATGGGTCACCCCATTTGATAACCCATCCACTCTATAACCACTGCCAGTTATGCTTCTTGACTTCGGTGGAGCCTTGTCCTGCGATTAGCCTATCTGAGAACAATTAAAAATGGATAAATTGGCTTCGAAACTTTATATTTAATTACAGAATTAACGAAAGATTCATAGATGCGTCTCGGAAAAATTTCCAGACTTTTACCGAACAGTTCTAATTTTCAGCAAACATCTGAACTTAAAATTCCTTTCATTTAGAATTACATGCATAATCTACAGCTAGAGCAACACAGAAAAACGTCTGAGGTTTAAAAGAGAAGGGGAGCTTTTGTAAAACACTTAATTGTAGAACTGAAATAGATGTTTATAAATCATAATGATATTTTGGTTGAAATATTGTTTTTAAAAAAACCTCACCTATAACATTGATTGTCATGATGCACTGCGAAGTCACGTTGGAGTCAGCATTTCTTACTTTAAATAATACGTTTGTTTTGCCACTTGGGAAAGGAATGGGTTGTTCTAACCTTATCCAATCAGGATAAATTTCAACATCTTCCATGTTCGTGATTGGTTGAGGAATAGAGAGATTTGAAGAGCTTTCATTGAAACTAAGTTCTACCGTTATATCATCCGGACAAATAATGGATGGAGGCTTATAGACTGTAACGAAATAAAATTTCTATGAATTAAATAACTGGAACGTAAACAATCAGAAGATAAAAGCGTTGCGAACGTTTTCATGTACTACACATTTTACTTTGATATTCTTAAAGTGAAAAAATTACATTTATTTTCTTAAAATAATGTTTTAAGAATTTTTTCAGAAACAATTTTTTTCTTTTTTTAAATCAGCAGTGGGGACAAGTGAGGGAATGACATATTGGTATATTTTAATTACC
This sequence comes from Parasteatoda tepidariorum, assembly GCF_043381705.1. Lineage (NCBI taxonomy): Eukaryota > Metazoa > Arthropoda > Arachnida > Araneae > Theridiidae > Parasteatoda > Parasteatoda tepidariorum. Next base: position 12,917,404 of record NC_092205.1, read on the forward strand.
TAAAATAAGGAACAAGCAACTAGATAATAAAACTTAAATAGAAAGACTGGGCAGATTGGAGTGCAGGTCAAGTGATATTGTTGAATGCGAGCAGGTCTTCAAGAGTGATTTTAATGATATCCTTGATGATTTTCCTACAATCATTATTAGCAAAAATTTGGTATTCGGTTTTGGTGTCAAATTTTTTTCCCGGAGTGTTCGGAAATGGGCACAATCGAAAAGCAGGTGTTGGATAGTTTGTGTAGCATTACAGTAGGGGCATTTGTCATCTTTGTGAAAAAATCTTTTTTGGTAAGTGCCGAACACTCCGTGCCCCGTTAAAAACTGGTTAAAATAAAAATTTGTTTGCAATCTTGTAACAGTAGGAGTCTTAATAAAGTTGCATGTACGCCTGCCTTTTTCACTGACTCTCCACTCTTTTGCCCACTTATTCATAATTCTTTTCCTAATTTCTGTTTTTGCTTGTTTTGGGGTCCTCAGACATTGGAGATCAGTCGTGTCCGAACTGATGGCATTTTTTGCAGCCATGTCTACCTCCTCATACCCTCCATGTCTACCCGGATGCCCACATGAGCCCTCACCCAATTCAGTTTAATGCCTGGTACCCAATATCTTTTTGTACCCTCTATGATCTTTGACGTGGGCTCCGGGTCAGCCAGGGCCTGGAGGGACGAAAGAGAATCAGAGTAGATAACAGAGTCCTTGATATCATTATTGCTTATCCACTGAAGCGCTGATCTTATCGCCAACAACTCGGCCACAAAAATATTGGTATTATCCGCGACTCTGGTGGAGAACTGGTGAATTTTTATACCATTAAAGTACACGATAAAAGCGTATGCCGTCCTGTATATATTGTCAATAGCAGTCTCCATCCTAGAGCCGTCGGTGAAGATCTCCGTGCCCAGATCTTTTGGGCTATCATATACCCAGGTCAAGGCCCGATACGTTGAGGGATGCACTGGGGCTGGGATATCAAAGTTAATTTGGTTGTTAATTGACTCATCAAGAATGTAATCTAAGTCGTTCAGTCTCCAGCCCCATTTCGTCCGTTTAACAAGAATTTCCTCAAGAACTTTGAGTTGTATTGGGATGATTCCCGCCAGTATCTGTACTGCCTCGGTACTTGTGGTTGCGTAGGCTTTTGTCAGAGTAAGCAATGGAATTCTTTGAAGAGATTTAAGTTTATCATTAATCTTTCGAGTATTCCTGTACCAGACACTGGCGGCGTAAGGAATGATTCGTTCACTTGCCTGAAGATAGATTCTTTTAAGGATAAGTGGACTGAGGCCCCATGTTGCCCTGGCAACTCTCCTTATTCCCTGATTAAATCTTGTAATTCTATCTTTAGTTTCATTAAGGTGGGGGATCCAAGTTAGGCCCGGGTCGAGCGTTACTCCCCAATATTTTAGGGTTTTAACGTTCTTAATATTGCTCCTGTCGTTAATATTTAGTTTGATGCATGGCAATCTGGCTATTTTCTTGCTGTTTTTCGGAAAAGTGATCAATTGGGTTTTTTCTTTGCTAAAGTTAAGACGGTTAGACTCGGCCCAGGCAGAGAGTTGAGAAAGAATATAGGTTACCAGGGAATCGAAATGGTAAAAAATCGGACCACCGACCATAACAAAAAGGTCATCGGCAAAAGCGATGAGCTTAAAATCAATGAAATTTGTAAAATCTATATGATTGGAAAAGCTAAATACAGTATTGATTAAAATGAGCCAAAGGATAGGACCAAGGGAGGAGCCCTGTGGCACCCCTATATTGGTAGCTTTCTCAACAATAACATTACCCTCACTATCATTAAACATAACCGTTCTGGTGTCCAGAAAGCTAAAGATACACCCGGTAATGTAATCCGGTAATCCGAGACCATTGATGTTATTCTTTAATATTTGCCAATCTGCTTTGTTGAAAGCATTTTCGATATCCAGAGCCACCCCTACAGTATGCTTACCGTGAGCTTTGTTTTCTACAACGGTATCAGTGATCCTTTTAATAGCATCTTCCATACTCCTCCCAGATTTGCAGCCATATTGGTTCTCATGAATAATATTCTTATCTTCCAAGTAAAACACTAGTCTTTTATTTAAGAGTTTATCTAAAATTTTGCCCCAGACTGAGAGGAGCGAAATGGGTCTATAAGAATTTGCTAAGCTTGTGTCCTTGTTAGGTTTTGGAATAAGGGCGACTCTGGCCTTTTTCCAAGGTCTCGGAAAGTATCCCATTCTCAAACAGATGTTAAAGAGAATAAGAAGCCATATGCCGTTAACAATAAACATTTCTTTAAAAATCTCATTGGGTATGCCATCAGGGCCCGGTGATTTCCCTGGTCTAAGTTTACTTATCACCAGCCCCAGCTCTTCCATTGTGAAATCTGGGTCTTGGGTACCACAACAATTGTGTGGCACACTGTCCTCTTGTGCCTCCGGGAAGTGATGCGCCATGATTTCCCCAATGGTATCATTATAAGTTTTCGTCATTCCGCTACTCGTGACAATAGGATTGAAAGACTGGTGCTTTGCAAAGTTGTTGCTAGCAATCTTGTATGGCACTGAAAATGCGCTATCCGCGGGCAGGTTATTGATGTTAATTAATGTATGTATGGAGTGTATGGAGTTAACCTAAAATACCTAAAATAAATAAAAAATAAAAATTGATAATTTTATTTTTATTCTTTTGTTAGCTTGCATTCTGAAGGACACTTTCCCTGA
>NC_092205.1:12920617-12928513 GCF_043381705.1 Parasteatoda tepidariorum
AAACTTTTCCGCTGAAATAGCTCTTCAGTTAATATTCTTAAATTATTGATTATATCTCCAAAACCACAATATATTTAAATTCTGATAAAGGCATTTAAAAAAGAATCCAAAGAAAACCACTATAATTTGATGTTAAAAACTTTATACACTTTATCACATAATTGCAGCAATTTCATCTTCTTCCATTGATTCTATTTTGTTGTTTTTACATATTGTAATTAGTTCTTAAGCATTCTAATGTGAAGAAAAAGCACCGAGTTATCCACCATTTAAATTTGTGAAAATTTGTTCATTTGTTAAAGAAAACTACATATAGTAGTACAAAATAGTGGTTTTGCACTTAATATTGCAACAAATTTCAGAGAAAAAAATTTAAAATTAACTGTAAAAAAAGTTAAACGGATGTAGTTGGATTGCATTTTTGTAATAAAAAGCTTGAAATTAAAAAAAAGTGCTAGTATATGGCATAAAACGAAAAGTAAAATTGGGGGNAGGCTCATCGGGATCGCGGGGGGTAAGTTTAATACAATTAATTAAGAAGATTTTCAATAGGTGAATTGTTTAAATAAAGAATTCAGTGATTTTTTTACTTTTAATATTCAATTCTATACGAGAGGCAGCTACTTTAAAGGAAAAAAATTCTGCAAAAACTTTCTCAAGAGATTAAGAATTATTTTACTGCTTTGCGTAAGCTGTCTATAAGGCAAAAAAAACTTTATAAAAGCTGAAGTTTTTATTCAGGTAAAGAATACTTCCTTACAACTGTAACATTCATAATCTTTAGAATTCTCTATAAAAGCAGTAGTTTTTATGAAGGTAAATTTTTTGAATAAACCTGCAGCTCTTACATAGTTAAAACTTTTATCAAAGCTTCAGATTTATGAAGTTATTCTCTACCTGAACCCAAGCTGTAGCTTTTAAAAAGGATTTTTGCCTGGAGAACTTGTGTCAATTATTTTAGCTTTTGTGAAGGTTTTAGTAACTTGGGAAATCTTATTTCATTGCAACAGTTTAAATTAAAAACGGCTTTTATCTCTCTTGAGTCTTTTATAGAGGGAAATTCTTTTTATTGTGGCTTGTGCTTAAAATCTTCATCTCTTTTTGCATTGTAACTAAATCACAACTGCAAGAAGTGCTTCATTTAAATTATTGTTTCATAATCTACATATATAATTTCTAATGCATATTGAAACAGAAAATAATTTTGTGACAAACTACATACATTAATTGATTCATAAAGACAAATATATGAGGCACATTCAATAAGTAAGAAGCCATTAAACAGAAATTATGGTTTTTAGAAGAAGAAAAACTAGTCTGAAATGTAGTTGCTGGTGTGACTAAAAGGATTCACTCTGTAGTTCCCTGTTGTTACGGTGAGGAAAGCAATGCTAAATGTATTATAAGAAAGCAGTTGTCAATCTATTTCTTCAGTATCTGAAAGTATGGCTTACAAAAAGGGATCAAAAGACTGTCGAATAATCGTGCATGGAGATTACTACATGTCTCTGTCAAGTGTTCAGAAGTGGGTTAAATGCTTTAAAACAGGGGTCTGTTTCGAAGAAATTTGGGTCCGTTAACGGAATGTCTTTTCATAAAATTTCACAGAATATCTTTTCATAAAAACGGACCCTTCACAAAATATTTTAACTTAAAAACAAAATAATTTATCTTTTAATCGGACCATTCACAAATTTGTTTATTTTCATTACTGTTTTGTTAATCGAATAAACCCTTTCCAGGGGGGGGGTGAAGAAAGACAAATGTAAAGGAACTAAGTTTTGTCTTCGGCAGACGCTTCTACTTTTATTCGTCCGAAATGAATGTCCTGCGTTCAGCAGTATAGGCTAAATACCAAATATTTGTATGTTGCATCTCTAATTTAGTAGCAGCAACTGCTGTTTATTTTTGAAACTTTAATTCTTCATTATTATAATTTTGCAGTGCTGAGTATAATCTTGTATCTATTTACAATTTAAAAACTTCTTGAAAAAGTTTTTTTGCAATAACAAGACCCTGGTTGGAAGAATATGACTTAACGCTTATTTTATAATCGCAAATTACGAGTATGTCTGGACAGACCCCTGTTTAAAGAAAGACACATGTCACTAAGGGATGATAAGGAAACTTGAATAAGACTAGCGGAGAGAGAAAATGGATGAAGTCATCAAGAAAAGTGAAGATCATTGGCAGCTGGAAAAGGTAAATAGAGAACACTGTATGTCCCTGTCAAATATTCAGAAGTGAAACAAGTGCTAGGAAACATGCATGTCAATAAGGGATGATTAGCAAAATTAATAAAGACCTTCATGTTGCAAAAATAGATGAAGTCATCAAGAAAAGTGAAAACTATTGACATCTGAAAAGTGTGTATGGACTCCCTGTCCCTGTCAAGTGCTCAGAAGTTGAGAAAGTGCTTTTAGGAAAAACGCATGTCACTAGGAAACGATAAATGCAAGTGTGTGAAACATTTGTGAAACAATTTTTAATTACAGTTTAATGGCCTTTGTACCTTAATATTTATTACTGTATAATAAAAGTTATTCTTCCTCACAGCTTTGCGAGATTGCTGACCATTCTGTTCCATTCGAACATACAGCTGAAAAAGACATTGGAAATAATAAGTTTTCGAAATCAAACTGAAAGAGCAGTATTAAATATACATTTCAAAATATTTACTTTCTACAATAAAATATTTTATGTTCACCAGTTTCATGTTGATTATGCAAACATTAAAATATACTCAGAATTGCCAATCTAATTATTATAAAAATGTATTTTTTTCAGAAATATGAGGGCTTTTTTCCACACGTAATTTTTACATTTCAACCCTGACACGTAGAACAAAATAATGTGTTGTTTATCTAATCCAGAGTAAAGTTTATACTGAAGAGTATAAATTTATACATCATACAAAACGTTTCGCTTGCCAGAAACGGATATCATTGGTTAGTTTAATCAGATTCAAAGCTATCAGTACTTTTTAAAATGAAAAACAGTGCTATTAAAGAAGAAAAGAATTTGGCTGTTCTATAATGCAGTTTTGAGTACAAATAAATTTTTTTCATTTATTTTAGGGATTTGTTACATACAGCTTCAAATATTCAAACTGCAAGGAATAATTCTAATTTTAAGATTTATATTTATTAAGCAGAAATACACCATCATTTTCTGATGAAAATGACGAGCGTTCTATATTTTTTAATTTTACAGAAAATAAAATAAAAAATAATTTCAAAAACTTAAATATCAAATTAATTATAGAGTTAAAAACTTTATTGATATCATTATTTAGGTCGATCAAATTCATGGAGGAATGAAAATAAGGAAAAAAAATACTATTTTATTTAGATGCCGAAAAGCAATTTTGAATAGATGAAGTTCAGTATCCTCCAACAAATTAACTGTTTTTTCCTTCATAACTTGGACCTCTCCTTTGTTACCTTGATAAATTATTTTTCATGGTTTGATAACATTTTGCTATATTTTTCTCATTTAAATACTAATTTGTGTCCTCCAATGTACACATTTAACTTTAAAAATTTAAATATTTATTAAAATCTATGATACCCTGCATTATATCGAGATGGGCACAAATTTAGTTTAATCTACCATTATGTTGAATTATTAAAAAAATATTTACTTAGTTCAAATAAAAAATACTCACAAAAACACGGGGAAATGGTATTTGAAGGGGTCCATTTTCTAGAATCACTACAAGCAAAAAATTTAGGCTCATCGGGATCGCGCGAAAAGCCTGGATTACATGCAGGTCTACAGAGCCTACCCATCAGCCAATCCATGCAAACAGCCCTGCCATTTTCAGGATCATTGAGATCTTTACAGTGACCACCTGGTATTAGGAGTAAAAAAACCTTTTGCTGTTTATCGTGTATCTAAGAAATAAATTCTTTGCGTCATATTTCATGAAAATTAATTTTTTTTTATTCAAAAAAAGTATTTAGTAAAATAACCCTTATCGTTGAATTTTGCATAAAATTTGAGATATTTTTTTGCAAAAAAACCTTTTTCCGACAAAAAAAGACTCTTTAATTATAAGAAAGTATATTTTTAAATTTGTATCTTAATTAACAGTTAGCATAAAGTACATCTCAGACGAGCCTTTTATTTTGAGAATAAGAATTAATTCAATCTGGTTGAAGTAGCTCCAGATTATGATATCGATCTAAGAACATCAGAATGATCCGTAATCATCGAACCATCAAAACATGTAATCATTAAATTTAAATAACTCGAATAAATGTTATCAAATTCTATATAAACATAAGTGAACTTGAACAAAGTAAGAAGGTTAAAAAAAATCTTAACAATAACAATACGAACGATTAATACAATACTTAACGATATGTTTGCGCGGTTTCACTAACATCCAACAAATAGCCTATCCTTTTTTCGTATAACCGCTACTCCTCTTTTGTGGGGATCAAGTTTAAATATGGTTCCTCAGAAATCAATAAGTTTCTTTTATTTAAATATGAACTATAAGATCATTAATTTTTTTTACAAACTTTCCCAAAAACCATAATAAGTGTGGTGATTGCATGATCAATAACGTGGTTCATTTACTTTTTGGAAATAAAATATATTTTAATGGTAAACCAAGGTATACTTACGGGTAATATTAATTTGAAATGCACAGGTTGCACTGTTTCCGGCAGCATCTTTAGCTGTATATTCAACAAAATGAACTCCGGCGTTGAGAGTAGAATTTGGATCCTGTAATATTTTTTTACAGAAGAACACATGTTTGTAATAGGTCTATTACTCAAATTTTAAATTAATTAAAAGGAATCTTTTATCAACAAAAATAACAAATGAATAAATAATTTAAATATTTGTCGAGCTATCTTATTACATAAAACATTAATACGTATGTATAATGTTAAAAAAAAAACAGGGAAATTTTTTTGTACTGGCAACGAGGAAATGTCATGGAAAATCAAATGAATGAGCGATCATAAACAAGAACACTTAAGCATACAGAGAGGAAAATAAAGTGAACACACTGCATAGTATTTGATCAAATGAGCGGATTTTCACATACTAGTGTCCCGCAGTGAACTGATCGTAAAAACACGGTTCTCAGTAGAACACTGAATTCAAGAATCGCAAACTGCGGTCAGTAAACGAGTGGTTGACCGCTTTGACCAGCCTGCGTTTGGACCGAAATTGCACGGTATCGATCCTCGTTAAACTGTTCTACCGCTAAGTGCTCGACTTTGCGAGCAAGATGTCGGGATACCAAATCGGGGAAGCCACCCCCTTTACAGAGGATCAAAATTGTTATGGTATATCATTCCCGGGGATGTTTACCGGTCAGCCGAAAAATAGCCCATTGTGCAGCTCTAGTGCGACGTAAATAAAGTACCTACCTACATTTTACGTATTAGCACCCAATCTCAATGATACGAAGACCTAACGTTAAATATGCAAACGACCACAGTACTGCCGTAAAATATCCTCAGTGGTAGACGGATTAAGGGTTAAAGTCTCCTTGCCGTCAGACTAATCGCGGGAGGTTTTCGTCTCAATATAACGCAATTAAGGTTAAGTTCCATCAAAAAGCCCTCCACGAAGGCAAATTTCTCCCAATACTTAATCCTGGAGTTCCTTTGCTTTCCAGATCGGGATTAAAATTATAAGGCTACGGTGTTGAACATTGGTAGTCGTTAACCCAGAATAAGGTCGGCTGTTCAACGATGGTTACAAAATAAAATTATTTAGTACAAATAATATTTGAATGTTATGAAACCAGAAAAAAAAAACTTTCTCTTGATAGGCATACCTATTTTAATAGTTAGTTTACAAAGTAGTTATATCGGGTTGCGATTTATTTAAACGACTTATCGTACACTATTTAAATCACTTTGAATTGCAGGATGAGCTGGATATAGGTTAATAGTACATCCATTTGAATGCGATGATGTCTAAATTATATTTCAATAAAACTGATTGGAAACGTAAACGAAAAAATAGTTACCAAGTTTTTTACAACTGAGTGGATGGCAACATTGTCAGTAACAGCGGGCTCGCTCCAGGTCACAAGGACCCCTTGATAACCGACGTCACTCACACTAAAAGATTCTGGGCACATAACAAACACTGGAGATTCTGTGTCTAGAAATTTTTACAAAAGAATAAACAATATAAGCAATGTTTAAAAGAATAAAAAGAACGTAAAAGAATAACAATAACATCATAGAAAACAAATAATTGCTATACACGTAAGAGCAAAAGGAACTGCGTTTCCTAAACATTGAATTCAGTTAAAAAATTAAATAAAAACAGAAACACAACAATAAACAAAATAAACACGTGGTTTCCGACAACTTTCAAAATACTATTCCGGTGACGTAGCATCCTCGTTGATCAACTGTGATTTTAAAAACTAATTAAAAAATGAGCAATAAACTCTTAAACAGAATCGTCTAAAGTTTAGTTTATAACGATGGTTAAAGCTAAACTAATGCGCAAAAATTCATATTTAAATCATTTCTCCCGAACGGAGTAATTGAAACGATTTTTACTATAGGGCTTTAAAATTGCTCAATGTAGTCGATGTCAAAATTTCAGGAAGCTAGCATCTCTCAGACTAAAGACAATTGCATTTATTTAAAATCTGCGAACATCTTCGAAAGCTGATAAGTGCATCAGGCAAGTTAGCCCTGTCAACAAAGAAAAAAAATTTAAAAGTTTTGAAATTTGGTAGAATTGTTGGAATCCGCCATATCAAAAATCTCCACCGATTGGTAGTAATAATACTATATTTACTAGTGCATTGTGCATTTACATTGTGCACTAGAGCTGCACAATGGACTGCTGGTGACGGTCTGGGAAACAAGCCTGATGACGTTCCGAGCACATGATCTTGATCCTCTGCACAGGGGATGGTAGCCCCATGTTTACTGTAGAACAATTTAAGGACTGATACCACAGACCCGCGGTTCATTGGCAGCCTCTTCGAATGGGTCACCCACCCACTCTATATCCACTGCCAGTTATGCTTGACTACGGTGATCTGCATAGAGCCTTGTCTTGCAATTAGCCGATCTGAGAACAATTACGAATGGATAAATTGGCTTCGAAACTTTATATTTAATTACATAATTAACGAAAGATTCATAGATTCATTTCGTAAAAAATTTCCAGACTTTTACCGAACAACTCTAATTTTAAGCAAACATCTAAACTTAAATTCCTTTCATTTAGAATTAAGTGCATAATCTATAGCTAGAGCAACGTAGAAAAACGATTCAGGTTCACTAGAGAAGAGGAGCCTTTGTAAAGCAATTAATTGTAGAACTGAAATAGATGCTTATAAATCATAATTACAATGATAGAAATATTTTTTTAAAAAACCTCACCTATAACATTGATTGTCATGATGCACTGCGAAGTCACGTTGGAGTCAGCATTTCTCACTTTAAATAATACGTTTGTTTTGCCACTTGGAAAAGGAATGGGTTGCTCTAACCTTATCCAATCAGGATAAATTTCAACATTTTCCATGTTTGTGATTGGCTGAGGAATAGAGAGATTTGAAGAGCTTTCATTCAAACTAAGTTCTACCGTTATATCATCTGGACAAATAATGGATGGAGGTTTATAGACTGTAATAAAAAAAAATTTCTATGAATTAAATAACTGGAACGTAAGAAATCCGAAGATAAAAGCGTGCAAATGTTTTCATGTACAGTCCGCAAAAAAAAAAGATATCACCCTGAATAACTTTTGTTCTAATGATCGGATTTTCATGAACTAAGTGTCAATCTTAATGGTTCCTGGGGGTGACCTCAAATATGCTAATTAATTAGTGCTAACTATTAATTAAGTTACGAAATCAGACACAAAAACGTACTTTCTCTGAATAAACAT
>NC_092205.1:12931634-12937171 GCF_043381705.1 Parasteatoda tepidariorum
CAGTTGAAACTTTAGATTTTTCAATTGAAAAATATGTAGATTAATATGGTATAAAAAAATTCATACCTTATAATTCAATATTTTTTCATCCTCACTTTAATTAAATAATAAAAAATAATAAATAAATATTAAAAATTATTTTTTTCATGAAATTATCTTTAGGTAAATGAGTTTTATGAGTTGGTGCAATTTTTTTTTAATTGCTTCATTAGTTTTCAAAATATGACTGAAAACTTAAAAAGCGAAATTAACATTAAGGGGTACGAACTTTGGATCGCTCTCCTGACCAAACTATGGGGACCACATTTCCCAGATTGCGGCTACCCCCTATATTTTGAAGGTCAGGAATCCAAATGTGTAAATAAAAATATATGTTTATTCAGAGAAAGTACGTTTTTGTGTCTGATTTCGTAACTTAATTAATAGTTAGCACTAATTAATTAGCATATTTGAGGTCACCCCCGGGAACCATTAAGATTGACACTTAGATCGTGAAAATCCGATCATTAGAACAAAAGTTATTCAGGGTGATATCTTTTTTTTTTTGCTGACTGTACTTCTCATGTACTACATTTTACTTTGATATTCCTAAAATGAAAAAAATTACGTTCATTTTCTTAAAATGATATTTTAAGAATAATATATTCAGCACAAGAACAGAAAATTATATTAAGTACCCTATTCTTTTCCGGTTATGGAGATAGATTAGGATGATGAGGAAAAATAATTATTAAAAAATAAATATATCTAGTGGAAATGCAGAAAAACTACTTTTCCCTATCTTTAGTTTTAAATTAAAGATAGGTTTTAATAGGTTTAACCCCTTCAAACCGATATTGGAAGACAGTACAATATTGCCAATTCATAAAAAATGATGGTATATTTATTTTAAATCATGTTTAAATTAAGTGAACATTTTGAAAATGTCCAAAATAATTATTAAAAATTATTTTTCTCGTGAGATTATCTTTGTAAAAAAAACCTTATTATTATTATATGTGCAAAATTTTTTTAATTCGCTTAATGGGTGTCTATATGCCAATAACTCTAAAACTGACCTTCTTCAATGCACTTTCTAAATAAGATATTGATTCAGTTTTTTTTTTTGACAGAATATTTATATATATACATGTTTACACTGTGATAATTGTTATCTTGGGCAGAATTTTTTTTTAAAATTATGAACCAAGAACTTTGAATTTTTTTAAAAAGTTTCATTGTTTCTGAGCATTCTTGTTAACGCTAAAACACTATCACAGCATACAACTGATAGAATCTCAAATATTCACGAATAATTTCAAAGAGCTATCACGATTAGTTTCACATCGAAAGTACACCGTACACATAGTACATCGAAAAAGGTCAGTTTTAGCATCATTGGTATTGTAACGTATCAAGCTATATTAAGAAACAGTTCCTTGTTTTATTAAAAACAATGTAACGTATCAAGCTATATTAAGAAACAGTTCTTTGCTTTATTAAAAAAATTTAACGTATCAAGTTATATTAAGAAACAGTTCCATGTTTCATTAAAAAAATGTAACGTATCAAGCTATATTAAGAAACAGTTCTTTGTTTTATTAAACAAAATGTAACGTATCAAGTTATATTAAGAAATAGTTCTTTGTTTTATTAAAAACAATGTAACGTATCAAGCTATATTAAGAAACAGTTCCTTGTTTTATTAAAAAAATGTAACGTATCAAGCTGTATTAAGAAACAATTCTTTGTTTTATTTTTTAAAAAAAAACAACATTTATTTTACAACAGCAAATACAGTAACGAAATTAAATTACCCGTAACGGGTTAATAATAATCTTTCAATAAAATATAGAAAATCCTGTAACGGGTTAGAATAAACTTCACAAACCAAAAACTGTATTCTAAATATCAACAACTCTCTGTTGTTCTAAACATTTTCTACTTTTATCTAATATTTCTTCTAATTTTATCGCCTGCTTTTGTTTTTTTTATTTATGTTTTTATGCGTTAAGTTTATTTTATTCATGCCTTTGCTAGTCCGTAATTTTTTAATATTCTTACTTTTATTCATGCTTTTTCTAACCAATTAGTTTATTTAACATTTTTAGAAATATAGTATATGCACCACTAACTCCTCTTAAAAAGTTATCGAGATATAAAGGAGTACACAAAAAATTAAATTAAATTGACATTAAAGGGTCCATATTTTTGACCTCACTGCTGACCAATTTATTTAGAATATATATAAGAACAATGAATGAAGGGAAACACATGTCCCGATTTTTATTAATTTTTTTCCGGCTTTTATTTATTTATTTATTTTCCCCTTTTTTTCATTGTTCTGTATTTTTTTCCATGTTTTCTCTTATTTTATGAATTCTATTTACTTGCAGGTTATGCGCAGTAAATAAAACTTATTGTTTTTCTTAAATTTCTTCGCTTTTCTCTTTTTCTCCTTTTTGTATGTATTTATTATGCTATATATACACCGAAGAGCCATTACATTATGACCACCCAGCTAATAACATTTAGGACCACCTTTAGCCCTCAAAACTGCTAGCACCCACCGTGGTATTGATTCCACAAGGTGCTGATAGGTATCTGGTACCAAGCGCTCACCAACTGGCCCTGCAATTGCAATTCCCTCACATTACGAGGGGGTAGCGTGGCAGCACGAATTTTGTTTTCCAAGTAGGACTACAAATGTTCTATTGGATTAAGTTCAGGTGAATTTAGGGGCAAAGACATGACTGGAAAGTCACTAGAAGGTTCCTCGAACCAATCCATGACGATTCGACCTTTATGACATGGTGCATTATCCTGGTGTTAAACACCATCCTCCGCAGGAAAAACTGTTGCCATGAATGGGTGAACCTGGTGTGCAACTATGTTCAAGTAGCTTACAGACGTCAGGGATTGTTCCATGAGGATTATGGGTCCTAATGTGCCCCATGAAAACATTGTTCCTGGGCTAGAAACCATGAAAACCTGGGCGAATCCATTGTTATAGATCGAGGGTGGTTATAATGTAATGGCTCTTCGGCGTATATATATATATTTTCCGCGTAATAAAAACTCCCTACACCAGCTCTAAAGAAATCCAGATTATGGATTTTGTTGTCATCCCAATCCCTTCTTTTAATATTGAATCATAGTTTATTCTTTTTACTCACCAGGTATACAGGAGGGTGGATCATCTGTCCAAGTTAAATTGTATTTACATTTAATCACGCTTTTTCCACCAAACATTTCATAGCCAGGTTTGCAGGTGAAATAACATTGTTGCTTAACTGGAATGAAATCATCTTTGCATGTAGGGGGATACACATCTCCATTATCAGGAATCATCAAGGATGGGCAATGGGATGCTACAAATAGTAATTAGATAATCTATGAAAATTTATCTATAGTGGAATTAAATGGAGTAATTCAACAACTTGCATTTAATGAAACATTTTTTTTCACTAAGAAAATGAAATGTCATCTTCATTATTTATGCTCAGTAAGTTAAGATACGTAAGAACACAGTTAATGCAATTTTTTTCGTAAATATCGCTTGCGGTTAATAGGTAATTATATCAGTTTTGCAAAAAACGAATTTTAAATAGCATCTACACATTAATGTTTTCATATCAACATTTACGCAATGAAAAATTTTAAGAAAATATCGAAACTTGATGAACCTCTTATGAGGAAACGACGTTTAAAAGCATCGACACGAACTTGAAGATGTTTTTAATAATCGCCTTTAAACTTCTTTCTGCATCCTCCAGCGGTAAAACAGGTATTGACGTCTCTCGTTACTTATTCGTCGGCTTTTGATAATGTTTTTGCTTCTTCTTCACTTAAATAGAATGTGTTCGATGATGTGTAATACTTAAATTGTATCTTTCGAGAAGGAATCCAAAAATAAACAATGAAAATTGTAAATGCTGCACATCCTGTATTAAGATATTAATTTCAAAACCTCTAAAATGGTGGCCAAATTTTAAATCAGGACGCAGTTCAAACATTTTTTTTTTACGCATAATGCAAGCAGCGATAAAATTTTTAAATCCATTAAACTAATGTGATATACACTCCATGCTGTCTAGTATAAGAGAATTAATTCGCTTTTGAATTGCGTTAATAATGAACAAAAAAAGTCTAGAGAGCATATTTATGACATTATTACTGTAAAAGGTTTAGTGTATTATTTAGAAATATCCCTTACACCATAAGCTCTGTGAATACTTCCTGCTCACGTCAGGATAGTTTTATTGCCGTAAACTGCCTGTTGTGCATGACTTCGGGCAAATTAACACAGAAGTATTTTATAAACAGTGTTGAACAGCCGATCCAATTCTGAGTTTATGATTATCAAGCTTTCAACTCTGTAGCCTTATAATTTTGTACTCATCGGACAAGAGAACTCTTGGATCAAGAATTAAGACAAACTAGCTTTCGTGGAGGATTTTCCGGTGGAACTAATTCACTTTTGCATTACATGGAGAAAAAAACCATGGTTATCTTGACGGCAAGGAGATTCTAACCTATGTTCCGTTTACCACCGCGGATATTTTATGTTAATACAGTGGTGGTGCTAACCAAGAATAGAATTCGCATCAACTACCACCACATAGATTCGAACCTGGGTCACCTCATCGGGAGGCAGCCGCTCTATCAAGAGCGACCGCGGTTCTATCACAGAAATAATAAAAATGTACGAGGCTTCGAACACTTAACGTCTCAGTTGCGCCAACAGTTTTGGTAATCGAATCTAGAAATTTCGTGCCAGCACAAGTGAATAAGAAGCTGATTGTGAATGGTCGTTTTCTGAAATGGTTGAAAGTAGCATTAATAAAGTCGATTAGCATTAGAAAGCGAAAACATTCTGCGATAGTTAAAGAGTGATCACAAAAAAAATTTAAATCGTTCTTAAAAGTATAATTTCCTGTCCATCTCACCTATGCATTGAGGTGTGGTTGCATTCCAATTGCCATCTTCTAAACATTCTATTACTTCGCTGGAGGTGTTCACTTGAAATCCTCTTCCACATTTGACCTTGCAAATAGTACCAAAAGGATAATCAGGTGGATTCTGTGAAGAATAATCATGCGGTTTTGAAATAACTTTTGTTTTATTAGCAGCTTTGCAATGCAATGATGAGTGATGGGGAACAGCCACTGAAAGACATCGGGATCCTGAAAAGTCGAAAAATATAAAGAGAATGCAGAACATACGTGGTTTAGGCATAAGTTAATGGTGGGACGCTTAGAATTCTTATAACTTCAGATGCCGGCCGGGTGACCGAGTGGTTATCGTTCCTGACTGCGAAGCTAAATGCTGCGGGTTCGAATCCCGTTCAAGGCATGAATGCTTCTCCGTGTGTTGTTGTGTGATGTGTGAGTGTTGCCCATCCTATGAATGGGTATCTGTGGGGCTGGTGTGGATATTGTTGCTCACCTCCGTGACTTTGGTTCACAGGTGGGCACAGGGTAACGATAAATGAGTAACACTTCCGGCATCTTCTAAGGCGAATAGCGAAAGTTCAGTACCTGCCTTTATTATATATA
>NC_092205.1:12937367-12974043 GCF_043381705.1 Parasteatoda tepidariorum
TATATATATATAAGTGATGATGAAGTGAGTAGAAGGAAAAAAAGTGGTTTACCGGACAATGACATTTCAATTTCAATTTCTATAAAAATAAAAAAATAATTTTGCACCAAAATTTGTTGTGGCCTAGGATGTGCATTAAATCAATACATAATTGTTTAGTTAAATGTTTGATAACAATTTCTTATAAATAATAAGCGGTACATTAGGACCTCGACCACATATATGCAATTTTTCCTTTAGGACCCTCAGCATCATATATGAAACGAACTTTTCTGACTCCAGCTGGACAAGATCATACGGCGACGAGATCTCAATTTGGCGACGAGACTTCAATTTCAACTCTCGGCTTAGTACTTATATCTACTATTTAGTACGCATACTGTGAGAGCGTGTTGTTCTCGGGAAGCGCTAATTCTCTCGATCAGTCTTGAAAAGTTCGAGAAAGAGGCATAAAAATGGACACAAGCATTCAAAAGAGTTTATGGATGGTACTGCAGACTGAAGGTTAGAAAAGTACTACCATGCTGCTTGTTGATTTAAGGTAGCAGAAAAAAATGGAATAATTTTTTAAAAAGTAGTATAGATTCTACTTCAATTGTTGAGCGAATCAATTCTTATTCTGGATTATTAACTTTTCACAGGCAAAACAAATCGCTTCATTTTCATTTTCTTTTAGCTAATTTGAAATAACTGCGCAGTGTTATCTGGAAATCATAGATTCTGAGCTACTTTTAGGAGAACTGTTTCAGTTGATGCACGCGTTGAAGTTACATGTCGTGTAGACCACCTTACTTAGTTGGGTTTGGGTGTACATATCACCCTCCCTTGGTTTTATGAGCCCCTATTTAAAACCAGCCCAAAATAACGAAAATCATATAATAAGACTCTTACATTATTCATAACGTTCTCTATTTCCTTTTAACACCTTTGTCTTCAACATTAGAAAGATAACCACTTTTCGAAGACGCAAAGGCAGCATCATTCAACCTCATCACTGGATCATCATACAAGTATCGGTTGACCAAGTCGTTGAGTTTTCTCGGAACTAAAGACTGAGCGGGGGTGAGAGAAACAAAGAACTGAACACAAAAACTGTCCCACGAAACAATATGAATCAATCATCGGTCGGATCAGAAAGCTGCTAGCTTCCTATTGTGGACAGCTATGATTATATCAATTTAACTATAGCAGGTTAGGTGCTTAGATGAATTCAAGCAGGTTAGAGTAACGGATCGCATTGTAGATTTATTATAAATATTGTTCTTAACACTAGAAAGACTGAAACTTACAATATATACCTATATTGACCTAAAGCAGTCAATATGACTGGATTGTAAAATAATAAATAATGTGTAAAGAAGTTTATTTAAAATTAATTTTTAATATTTCTCATATTATTTACAGTTATATAACAAGTTTTTAGTAAATATTTACAATAAAAAAATTATATGCTGTTCAAACTCCTAAGAAATTGTGTCATTGTATGCATCATTGTTTTTCTAATTGAAATTAAAAGCAATCAAAACGAATTCCTTAGGCAATCTAGTGTTAAACATTTATTCAAATTTTTTGAAAAATACAACTTTAATCATATTTGGAAAGTTTGAGTAAAACAACATGAATTAGTTCTTACCTAAGCATGTTTTTCCCTCAATATCCAGTCGAAAACCTTTGCGGCAAGAACAATAATGACCTCCAGGAAAATTGTTGCAAATGTCACTGCAGCCACCATTATTACCATCAGCGCATTCATCATTATCTGCCAAAATAAAATTTTAAAGAGAGAAGGGACGAGCAAATGTAGAAAGGTGTATAACATAGAATATTTTTAATTTTTATCTGACTGATTTTACGTTTGAAAACTTACCATTTTGAAAGTTTAGTAAAACAATTTTTAAAAAGTACTAAATGATAAAAAAAAAAAAATTTGAATTTAAAATTAAAGAAATTTTAGGGACAGAATTTAGATAAGACTTTCCACTCAGGACTTGAATACAATTCGAGAATTGAAATTTGATAGAGCTAGTAATTTTTAAAAATCATGGTAGAGATTTTTATTTAAAATTCTCAGTTGTACTAAAGTTGTTGCTTTTTATTTTTTTAAAGTGATATTTTTCATGTTTTGCACTTTTCATGTATGCATTTTTAATAAACAAAGTTCGCTATCGATGATATGTACTAAGTATGTCTGTAAGATTCTTCGAAGCAACGTCAGTAAAATTTGCTTAAAACAGTAAAAAAAAATTTTTTTAATGATTCTACAACAAAGTATACAAATGTATTTTTTTAAGTACATTGCAATTTTAAATTTTTTCTACCCATGAGAAAATTATATTGATGCATTTCGGGTTATTAATAATTCCATTACACTATTTCTGAATTCAATATTGAAGCATTCGTTAGATAGACACTAAAAGTAAAAGTTTTATAAAACTTTGGGTAAAAGTCTTAGAAGGACTGATAATCAAATTATTAATCAAGAATCACTGAAATTAAAAAAAAGAAGATTTAAGCAAAATATCAACAAATGTCGTGAAATAGATTAACCAATCATTTATTGACATTATTCATTTTATGGAATTATCAAATGAAGTAATTGAATTGCAATTAAAAAATTAAAGAAAACAAGATGTAGAAGAATATGGAACACCATTTACTTCTATTCATTATTAGTTAAGAAAATTATTTTGGAGTTGACAAAAAGATTCTACTTTTTTTACATTTAAAGGGAGTGGAGAGCAAAGCGTGCAGAGATCAGAAAACTGGAAATTAAAATATATCAATTGCAAAAATTAAAAATTACAAATAAAGTTTACTTATGTGTACCCATGCAAGAATAGTTATCTTTAGCCAATGTATATCCACTTGAACATGAGCAATGAAAACTTCTGATAGAATTGTGGCAAAACATTTGACAACCTCCATTTTTTATTTGGCATTCATCGATATCTGCAAAAATAGTACAGAATTTTTAAACTAAGTGATATTTTAATATAAAAAATATGATTTAAAATAATTAATTAATTTTAATTTAATTAATAATTATATATAATTTAATATAATTATANTAAAATTTATTTTAATTAATAATTAATTAATTAATTGCAATTAAATTTTAATGTAAAATAACCAAAATGAGTTGGAAATTGGAAATTAAAGTGGAATCCAAAATAAATTCAAACAATTATCCAAAAAATTTAGTCGTTTAACATGAAGAAGACTTTTGACTGCTCTATACTCTCACATGAATTTAATTAAATGGGTTAAAGTTTAAGACATAATCCTGAAATATTTAAATTTTATCATCTGTTAGATATTAAAATATCAGGCATAGGGCAAGATTTTTTTATATCCATATTTCACAAATTATAACTCAAATCATGAAAATTTTATTTGAAATCATTTTAAGAAAAGAGGGAAAAGTTCAAAATTTATAAATCTAAAATACACAGTTTAGTCATCCGTAATAAAATTCTTTAAAACTTAATTCATTATAAAATTCAATATAATTCAAAATAATCAATAAAAGCCATTGTAACTTAAATATCATTTACTAAATTTATAATAATTCATAACAATTAATGGAATGCATTAATATATTCTATCTCAGAATGATTACACTATTTTTATTATAATTATTATAAAATAATATATTGAATTACAGAATTCATGACAATTTATGACAATATTTATTATGATTAATAGTAGGTGAACATAGACTACAATTCGTTATATTTTCCAAATCTTATTATAATTGAACCAATAGGTAGATTAATACTATATTACTGATTTTTCTTTATTTTTAAATATTTGAAATTTTTTTGTACCATAAAATTTTAATTGTTATTCTTAAAATTGTCTTAGAATATGACGAAAAAAAGGAAAGAAAAATAATAGAAAATATGGGATGGAAATTGATGGGAAGGACTGAATCACCAACACATGTCTTATTGTCATCTTTCAGTTCAAATCCCGGAGGACATGAACAGAGGGCAGAACCAGGTGTGTTTATGCAAGAATGTGAACAACCAAAATTTTTTATAAGGCATTCATTTATATCTGGAAAATAAAAAAAAGCTATATCAATAATATATTAGTAGATATAATAATAGATATATTGATAGATACATTAATATATATTGCGTCAGGTAAATCTTTAATTTGATTTTAAAAAAAATAAAGAATGCATAATTCCAAATTTTTATTTGCGGCATTAATATAAAATAATATCTTTTTTATAACATTTATTTTATTTTATTTACTGACTCATTGCATCGGGAAATCAATCTGAATTATAAGGTTATCCTATTATAAGGTCTCAGATGCAATCACAAACTGAATAATTATACACTTTTGAGTTTTAAAAAGAAAGATTTTTGTTTTTTATAAGTTAGTTTCCGGCTAATTTAATTGGATTAAAATTTTAAAAATTAAAAAAATAACTAAAGATAGAATCAATAACTATAAAATGAATAAAGGAATTAAAAATAACAGATTAAAATCATAAAGCTGTAATAAAATAAAGTAAAACTCAACTACGTAAAACACGCTCATTTAGACTCTAGTCATTCAATTTATATCGATTTATTTAGTAAATAAAAGGTTAAATTACCAATATTCTCAGTTTTATTTCATAGTGAACTGAAACATTTAAAAAAATTTAATTCAGTTCACAAATATTTTTAAACCAATTTCGGTGAAAGAAAAAATAATTAAATTTTATGTAAATTAAACCCGACTTTCTCGAACAACTTCCTCAAAGAGTTTTGTTACCTTAACCTTAAAATATTAATCTTTAAAAATACACGCGCCAGGCACTTTTTAGTAAACAAACTGAGTTAAAAGAATATTTCGTCAGTTGAAAAAAACTGAAAAATACCCTATTTCTTAAAGAAAATTTCAATGTAGTTTATTTAAAAGCAGTACTGGAATTAAATTCTGAATTTAAGAAATTATAAATTTATTAGATATTATGAATATGACATTACACATATATATGTTATTGTGAATGACCGTAATTGGGGGTTGTTGACTTCTACCGGTGAATGTTGAGAATCACATGGTCGCTTTGGTAAATGTCCGAAATCTGTACTAAGTCAAGTTAAGTGTCACAGCCAGGTATACATTTGCCAGGTATGCCCTACATCAATGTTTTTTTAAGGTTCGGTGCCACAGCCCGGTATACATTTGCCCGATATGCCCTATACACTGATATTTTTTAATGTAAGTGCTACTGCCCGTTATACATATAATCAGTACTCCGAACACTGATGTTCCTCAGCAGATATTAAAATATCTAATAAATATAATAATATCAACGAATAAATTAATATCAAATCAGATATAACAAATATTTCGACAAAGCGATTATGCGATGGTTGACATTCACCGGTGAAGGTCGACATTCTCTTGATTTCGGTCATTCACGGTAAAATGTATAAGACACTATACATACCTCTGCAGGGTATATTATGAGGGGGAGATCCGATAAATCCTGGAAGACAACGGCAATCTGCGATGGATGATTTTGCATTGGAATCAGTCACTGAATCCGGCGGGCATTCAATACAAATATTATAGATTTCTGAACTGTATGAATTCTTACGGCAGCCTAGTTAGAGCGTTTAAAATAAACAAAAAATGAAATTTCGCTGTTATTAACATGAAATTGACAAAATATTTTATAAATTGCATATTTGCAACTTGAGAAAAAGAAGGCGGGATTAGGCCAAACCATGTGATTTACATCACATAGTTGGGCCTAATCACGTGTTTGGTGAGTAAACGCTACAGCAACGTTATTAGGAAGATTTCGCATTTTTACTCTAGTACGCAATTTTTGAAGAAGAGTTTTTCATTGTCTGGATATGAGCAGGAGAATCAGGACAGGAACGAGGTATTTTAAGTGTCGAAAAATTTCAAACATTTGTTGATGTTGCTGTTTCGTAACATGGCCAAAATAGTTTGCCTTCGAATTCTGCTTCTAAGCACAAATAACTAATTGGTTTCTTTATGTGTGTTTAGTCATTCGAAAGCAACTTATCACTAAATATTCTTACGGCACTAAGTAAGTTTGTCTTTTTTTTTATTTCGGAAAATTTTGAGTTCTTATCATAGTTAGTTTATTATATTTGTGGCGGTACTAACCTTGAACTTTCGTGATCTGGCAACTGAACAAAGACTTTTAGTTTAGTTTTCTGTAACAAAGAGAGCCAGTTTAGCTTTTGTATTCTACTTGAGATAACGTCAGTGATCTTTGTCAATAGTTGTGTTTTAATATTTCCACGAATGTTATTTACGTGTTAAATGTTAAATTAAAGTTGTTAAGTTTTTACTATTCGTATTTCATTTTCTTAAAGCATTAGTTTCAATTACATAGACTTGTATATCTGCTAAACTGGTGATACCGGACGTGATGGATGGCGAAAATGGAAACAATTCTAAAACGGAGCCTGCAGTGCGTGTAGCTGTTAAAGTTCCCCAATTTCCGAAAGAAAATCCTGCAATATAGTTTTCACAGGTGGAATCTCAGTTTATCACTGCGGGAATTACTCAAGATAGCACAAAATATCATACGATCATCGCTTCAATCGAGACGGACATTTTATCGCAGGCCAGTGATTCGTGGGGCTGGTTTATCACTTTACCTCCAGTTACGAACATGTATGATTCTTTAAAGCAAAGATTAATTAAAATATTCAGTATTTCTGAAGAACGTCGTTTAAAAAAACTCTTGCAAGATATCGGATTAGGTAATAGACGACCGTCTGCATTTGATGCGACAAATGCAAGATTTGGCTGGTGATAGTGTTGGCGACGCATTGCTAAAATCATTATGGCTTCAAAGATTTCCCACACAAATGCAAGCTATTTTAAGTACTTCATCAGATCCTCTTAATAAATTAGCTATAATGTCGGATAAGATTGATGATGTTACTTTTTCAAATAAAATCTTCTCTGCTAGTTCAGAAACGAAACAAAAAGTACCAAACGATGGCGATTATCCAAATACTGTCGAATCGCTGCAAGCTCAAGTGTGTGAATTAAATTTAAAAAAATTGATAAAGCATACCCTCCAACTGCTACGGAATTTCCGTAGTTTCAGAAATCTTCTTTTCAGACGGTAGCAAAATTAATGTCTTAATATTTAAAAAAAATTAATTTTAGCGTAACTTGTCCACTATTACTTATAAAAGTGTAGGCCATATGGCTAGAATTCTTAAGTTCTGATAAAAGTTTTATGAGAGATCCATTTGCTTTAAAAATTTCTACTTTGGTTCGCTACCACTAGAAAGAATTATTTTCAAAATCCTCATAAGTTGGAGGGTATGATAAAGTGTTGCGTTTCCGAGAGGTCGAAGCCCTGGTAAAAATATGAATAAACACAGTAATCGCTCCTCAAGCAAAAATAGACTTTGCTGGTACCATTATCGTTTTCGTGAAAGAGCTAACAAATGTATCCAACCATGCAGTTTCAAGGAGGAAAACTGGACGGCCATGCGTTACTGTCGGCGAACGCCAACGGCCATGCAAATTGTCGCCTTATAGTTATTGATAGGGCATTAGGTCTTAAATTATTAGTAGACACTGTCGCTGATATTTCCATTTTGCCACCTTCTCAGAATGAACGCAATAAGACTCCGTCCATCATGAAACTCGTTGCTGCTAATGGTTTTCAAATTCCGGTTTATGGAACACGAAAATTGGATCTTGATATTGGACTGCGTCGCATCTTTCCCTGGACGTTTACTATTGCTGATGTATCACGACCCATTCTTGGAGCTGATTTTTTATTACATTATGACATTTTAGTGGATCTAAAATCCAAATCGTTAATTGATAAGCTAACTAATGTTACATTTCGCGGAAAAATTTCTTATGAATCAACGCCTAAAATAACTGTGTTAAAAACGTCTGCCGAATTTTATTCTTTAATTAGTGAATACCAAGACATTTTTGAGGAGGGAAAACCAGAAAAAAGGCTATACCTCATAATGTCCGTCATGTCATCGAAACAAAGGGTCGACCAGTGGTTGCAAAAGCGAGAAGACTATCTGCTGATAAATTGGAAGCGGCAAAAGCAGAATTTAAATACCTCTAGTACACCAAGGGATATGTAGCCCATCCGAAAGTTGCTGGTCAAGCCCATTGCACATGGTTAAAAAACCGGATGGTTCTTGGCGACCATGTGAAGACTACCGTGCGTTAAATGCCAATACACTTCCTGACAAGTATCCCATTCATCATTTAAACGATTTTTCTACCAATTTACATGGAAAAACTGTCTTCACAACGTTTGATCTCCGCCCAGCTTATCATCAAGTGCTCATGCGCAAGGAAGACATTATAAGAACTGCGATCATCACCCCCACATTGGTGACCTTCGGACGTGTATGAACATGCCCACCTTGACAAAAAAAACTCCCATTACGATATGAACACGCCTACTTCGATGGATTGTTCACATTGGACAGTTGACTTGCTACTTGTGACTGTAACATTATCCACCTCCGCACGCTGTTGCTACTCTGTCTCGTGTCGATTAAACACAGCGTCTGCCTGCACACACTCGACTGCTAAAGGCAACATAGGAACGACTACGACTGTGAAGTTAATTCATCTATCACATTTCAGCACTCAAAAACCCGGTGACCTTAATTCCAGCTCTCCCGGTCTTTCACAAGTACAGCAACTAGTGGTATCCGTTCATCGAATTGTATCCCTGATAAAATTCTTGTGGGGGAGTATTGTGGCGTAACTACCACTACGAAAATTAAACATCAATTCACTAGTATATAAGACATGCTAACTTGATTCAATCACTCGGTACCTTTTGATAGATGAAGGTTGGCATGATTATATTACCCACATAATAAGAAGTTAGAATTTTCTGTCCACGATTGTAAGAAATAATTTACTAAAGTCGAAATTTTAATGATTATAACAAAACCATATACTTACGAAGTATTATATTGAATGAAAAAAATAAACCAAAAGCTTAACGTGCACTTGAAAAAATCGTACATTATTTAAGTAGAAAATGGAGAGAGATTAATTGGTAAACTGCTCCATAATTGCTCATCTTCAATACTTACCGTTACAAACGAAATCAATATTCGGAAATTGATTTCTTGTTAATACTTTGAGTTAAGTTTTTAGGAAAATAAGAGATACTGTTGAATAGATAATTTTTTTATAATATAATCATATTCAATTCTGAAGTAAAATATAATATAGATAAAAAATTATTTATTATGAGAGTGAATAAAAAATAAACGCATTTGTTACCTTCGCATTCATAACTATTTTTGAGAATATAACCTGATTTACATGAGCACGAGTAACCTCCAGGAGTATTGATACACTTGTGATTGCATTGATTCAGATAAGGAAATTGACACTCATCAATATCTGAAATTATATCATTTTTTTTACAGTAGTTAATATAAAAAAAATTTTTAATTCTAAAATACTACTCGAAAGAGTAAAAACTTTTTCGCACCTATTGGCGCAATTTTCTGGCTCTAATGTTTCAAATATATACAGTATGGCCGCTTTAATTATATATATTTAGAATCATTACTCATTAGAAGTCACAAATTATTATTTACGCGACAAAAAAACAGTCTTCGAACTTTGAAAATTCGCAATTGAAATCAAAAATGGCAACAAAAAAGGAATTAATCTAAATGTATGCTAGACCTGAATTATAATGATTTTTTATTCGAAGTTAAAGGCAGTTGCTAAAGGAAGTATTTCTGTACTCCGGGACAAAATAGGATGAGGATGATTTTAATTCCTCTCTGCCCTTTTTAAGTTCAATAAAGATTGGTTAGAGTTTGTTATTTCACATTTAAATAATTATTATTGAGTTCTTTTTTATTCATTTCTTTTTTGTTCTTTACACACGGATTCTAAAAATTTATATTAATTATGTGTATTATGCATGTATAATTACAGAAGTAAGAAATCTGGTTAGAAAACAAAATGAAAAATAATTCTGACTAAAAATGTCAGGAATTATTTTTCTTTTTTTCATAATTACTTTTCAAAACAAGTTTAAATATGATTTGGTTAAAAATACACTTAAATATTCCTTATACATTAAAATATTAAAAAAAACTGCAAACATAGCAAATCTTTGCATAAAGTATATACATTTGTATGAAACTAATCAACTTTATAAATATATTTTTGAAAATTCCTAAAATACCCAATGTTCATAAGAAAATACTTGTGGAAAATATTATTGTGCGAATGGTTTATAAACAAACATTTTAAAAAAAGTCTATATTTTGATAGAAAGTAATAAAATTAAGTATAAAACTTTTATTTTTTTTATCTATTCTATAAATAAACCAAAGTTCACATGCTTCTGGAATTACTTCTTAGTTGAACTCCAGTTGAATACATGCTTTTTTAAAAGCTGTGAGGTGGCAAGCGATAATTTGTGGCTCTACTTTGCTAACGCAGGCACAATACCGATGTTCAACACAAATCTTTGTCAAACCAATGCAAACTGATACCATACATGCGGCAATGGTCAGTTTCCATCCACACGCATATGAGCCGCTCAGAAGCCAATGCGGTTAAGTCCATTTTTTGATATTTTCTAGTTTTTGGAAATTTTGATGAAATAAATAATAATCTTCTTAGTTATTAAAGGATTTACTCGTTGGTTACTTTTTCTATTTCAGACAGCCCTTTTTTTAATAGCTTCTGAATATATTGCATAGTAATTTCAGAAGCCATTGTGAATAAGTTCACATTTTATCAATATTTTTTTACATAAAGTTTGAAATAAAAATTAAATTATTCTTCCTCTTTCGATATTTGTTGGTAACACTAATAAAAACAAGAAATTCATAGTAATTCAGGGTTGCCAGACATAGTATTTTTGATACTACGGTGGTATTTCTTCACCAAAAAAAAGGTGTATGGTATTTTTCGTAGTATTTTTTCAAAATGTGGTATTTTTAGTTTTTTTTTTATTTTATTTTATTTTCATTTCCTAAAACAAAGAAAAGTGCCTCTCTAGTTTTGAAGTAAAAAACAATTTTTGAAATAATCCAACAGTTTATTTTCTATTAGTCACTGTATCTAGTGATGATTGTGAAAAATAAAAGTTCGTTTATACTAGTAGACTATATATATTTCTTATCTTTTTCAGCTGCCAAAAGTTATAAGTCCTAAAATTTTTAAGATGCTGTCATTATTTCAATAAATACTTACGCTTTTATTTACAGATCCTATACATATCTTGTTTTTTTGCAGAGTTTACACCTCGAAAAAAGACGTATACACTTTTCTAATTAAATTAATAAACCAAGAATTTTAAAAACTAACTAGGAGGCTTCGCCCCCTGCTCGCTGGCGCTCGCCAACCCNACGAAGCATTATATTGAATGAAAAAAAATGAACCAAAAGTTTAACGTGCACTTGAAAAAATAGTACATTATTCAAGTAGAAAATGGAGAGAGATTAATTGGTAAACTGCTCCATAGTTGTTCATCTTCAATGTTTATCGTTACAAACGAAATCAATATTCGAAATTTGATTTCTTGCTAATACTTTGAGTCAAGTTTCTTAGGAAAAAAAAGATTAGCTGTTGAATAGATATTTTTTTTATAATTTAATCATATTCAATTCTGAAGTAAAATATAATATAGTCAAAAAAATTATTTATTATGAGAGTAAATAAAAAAATAAACGCCTTTGTTACCTTCGCATTCATAACTATTTTTGAGTATATAACCAGATTCACATGAACACGAGTAACTTCCACGAGTATTGATGCACTTTTGATTGCATTGATTCAGATGAGAAAATTGACACTCATCGATATCTGAAATTATATAATTTTGTTACAGTTGTTAATATAAAATAATTTTTCAATTATAAAACATTACTCGAAACTGTAAAAAATTTTGTACCTATTAGCGCAATTTTCAGGCTCAAATGTTTCAAATCTATACAGTATGACGCTTTAATTATATATATTTAGAATCATCGCTCATTAGAAGTCACAAATTATTATTTAAGCGAGAAAAAAACAGTCTCAAAACTTTGAAAAATCACAATTGAAATCAAAAATGGCAACAAAAGAGGAATTAATCTAAATGTATGCTAGACCTGAATTATATGATTTTTATTCGAGGTTAAAGGCAGTTGCTAAAGGAAGTATTTCTGTACTCCGAGACAAAATAGGATGAGGATGATTTTTATTCCTCTCTGCCCTTTTAAATTCAATAAAGATTGGTTAGAGTTTGTTATTTCACATTTAAATAATTATTGAGTTCCTTTTTTATTCATTTCCTTTTTGTTCTTTACATACGGATTCTAAAAATCTATATTAATTATGTGTATTATGCATGTATAAGTACAAAAGTGAGAAATCTGGTTAGAAAACAAAATGAAAAATAATTCTGACTAAAATTGCCAGGATTTTTTTTTTTAATTATTATTTTTCAAAACAATTTTAAATATGATTTGGTGTAAAATACACTTAAATATTCGTTATGCATTAAAATATTAAAAAAAACTTCAAACACAGCAAATCTTTGCATAAAGTATATACATTTGTATGAAACTAATCAACTTTATAAATATATTTCTGAAAATTCCTAAAATACCCAATGTTCATAAGAAAATACTTGTGGAAAATATTATTGTGCGAATGGTTATTAACAAACAATTAACAAAAAGCATATATTTTGACAGGAAGTAATAAAACTAAGTATAAAACTTTTTTTTTATCTATTCTATAAACAAACCAAAGTTCACATGCCTCTGGAATTACTTCTTAGTTGTACTCCAGTTGAATACATGTTTTTCTAAAAGCTGTGAGGTGGCAAGCGATTATTTGTGGCTCTGCTTTACTTTAATGCAGGCACAATACCGATGCCCAACACGAATCTTTGTCAAACCAATGCAAACTGATAACATACCTGCGGTAATGGTTAATTTCCATCCACATGCATATATCTCTGAAATCTGCTTCATCAGAGAAAATATTTATTTGTGGCATTGGTTTTCATAATTATGTTCCAAACACAAATTCCTATGCTTCTCCCTGCGTGTTTAGTTCTTGGCCACCAGAATAAATAGTAGAGTAATTTCTAATCTTTGTATGCAAAAGGTTTAGTCATTCCGTCGCTATTCATCACTAAATATTATAGCCTAAATAAATTTGTCTGTTCTTTATTTTTTTATTTTGTTTATTTACTTATTTTTAATATTGCGAATTTAAGGTGAGTCGGTGAAGCAATATCTAAACAAGATATTGCTTCAGTTTTTTTTTTTCTTCACAGAATATTTGCATATGCGCTGTGATAACTGTTTATACACATCTTTGACAGAAATTTTTGTAAAAAAATAATGAACTGTGAGCTCTTAACTTAACTGAGAACTTTTAACTTGAAAATTTCATATTTCTCGAGCAAAACTCTTTTATAACTCAAAAAGTTTTCTTGGCAACTATAAAATTTTATCACAGCATACAGCTGATATATTTCAAATATCCCCGAGAAATTTCAAAGAAATGTCATAAAAAAGTACTTCGAAAAAATTCAGTTTTAACATTATTTAAATATGCCCTACTATCTCCCCTAAACGAAAGACTATACATATTTTTTTGTCTACGTTTGTAAGAAATTACAATTTATAGAAGTTAACATTTCGATGGATTATACTGAAACTATATATTTATGAAGAATTAAATTTAATGAAAACAAATAAACCAAAATCAAAAGTTTTGGCTGCACTTCTAGTAAATAAGACATTTTCAAATAGAAAATTGAAAGAGATTATTATTCAGATTATTGAAAGATAAATATAATGCACAATAACTGTTCATCTTCAATATTTTCTGTTACAAAATGAAAACAATATAAGATTTTTGATTTATTGTTCATACTTTGAGTTAAGTTGATTAAAAGGAAAAAGAAAAATAAGTTGCAGAATAATATATTTTTTTAACATAATCATACTCCGTAAAGAAGTAAAATATAATGTAAATAAAAAATGATTTATTATGAGAGTTAATTAGAAAAGAAATGTCTTTGTTACCTTCGCATTTATAACGATTTTTGAGAATATAACCAGATTCACATGAACACGAGTAACTTCCAGGAGTATTGAAACATTTCTGATTGCATTGGTTCAGATGAGGAAATTGACACTCATCAATATCTGAAATTATATCATTTTTTTACAATTGTTAATATAAAATAATTTTTCAAGCATGAAACATTACTCGAAACTGTAAAAGATTTTGCACCTATTGGCGCAATTATCTGGCTCAAATGTTTCAAATCTATAAAGTAGAACTGCTTTAATTATATATATTTAGAATCATTGCTCATTAGAGATCACAAATTATTATATTGATACACTTTTGTTTGCATTGCTTCAAAAGAGGGAATCGACACTCATTGATATCTGAAAACATTTTACTTTTTACACTGGTTAATATAAAATAATCATAAAATATTGTACGAAGCAGTAAAATATATTACGCATATTCTCAATAAAAGTTTTGATCTGGGGCAAAAATTCTAAACCTCTACAGCGTGCCCGCTTTTAATATTAGAGTCAGTGACACATAATCATTGCGCATTAGGAATCACAAATTGTTATGCAACAGAAAAAAAGAAATACAAACACTGAAAAATCACAACTAAAATTAATAATAGCAACAACGGAGGAATTAATCTAAATTTAAGCTAGAACTGAAAAATATCGATTTTTATTTGAGGTTAAAGGCGGCTTCTAAGGGAAGCTTTTCAGTTCTTCTAGTCAAAAAAACTAGGTTTTGATCATTTTAATTCTTCCTCTGCTCTCCCCAACCTTATTGAAGATTGGTCAGAGTTTGTTATTTCGCATTTAAATAATTACTGTTGAGTTCTTTTTCATTTATTTATTTATTACTATTTACCCAAGTATTCTAAAAATCTATATTAAGTATGTAAGTGCAAAAGTTAAGAATCTATTTAGAAAACTAAATGAAAAACAATTCCGACTGAAAATGTCACGAATTATTTTTCTTTTTTTTTGTAATTATTTTTGAAAACTACTTTAAATATGATTTGATGTAAAATACACTGAAATATTTCTTTATACATTAAAGTATAAAAAAAATTGCAAGCAGAGCAAATATATGCACAAAGTATATACAAATGTTTGTAGGAAACTAACCAACGTCCTCAATATAATTTTGAAAATTCCTACTATGCCCAATGTTTACAACAAATACTTGCGGAAAATATTATTCTGTAAATGGTTATTAACAAACATTCAAGAAAAAAAAACTGTGTCTTACTAGTGAGTTATGAATAAAAGAGACTAAATTTTATCTTATTTTATTTTTTTCCAAACAATAAAGCCAATCTCAATCTCCTCTTAGTTGTTTGCCTGATAAATATATGTTTTTCTAAAAACTTAGATGCCGTAAGTGGTTTATCTGTGGCTCTGCTTTTTATTCTAATTGCCCAACACAAATCTTCGTCGAACTGTAGGACGATTCAAATTTGATACCATACATGCAGCAATGGTTAATTTCCTTTCACACGAAAGAAAATATTTAGTCAATGCATTGGCTTCTATCCTTCTTTTAAGCGAAAATAACTAATTGGTCTTTCTCTCTCTGTGAGTTTTGTCATACTGACACAGCTTACCACCAAATATTTTCGTGGTTCGTTTTTTTCTTTCTTTTCTTTTCGTTTTATTTTGTCTTTTTGTGAATTTATCAAAAAGCTAAAAAGATTTTCTACGTTGCAAGCAATAATAATTCACAAAAGTTAACATTTTAATGAATTATATCAAAACTATATAGTTACGAAGCATTGTATTTAATGAAAACAAATTAACCAAAATATTTAAGTGGACTTCTAAGAAATAGAATTTTGTTTTTCAAATAGAAAATTGAAAGAGATTAATTGGTAAGCTGATCCTTAGCTATTCATCTTCGATATTTACTGTTACAAAAAAAATTGAATTTTGAGTTATTGTTCATACTCAGAGTTAAATTTCTTCAGAAGAAAAAGAATATAGATAAAAAAAATGATTTATTATAAGAGTGAATAAAAAAGAAACGCTTTTGTTACCTTCGCATTCATAACGATTGCTGAGAATATAACCAGATTCACATAAACACGAGTAACTTCCAGGAGTATTGATGCACTTTTGACTGCATTGGTTCAGATGAGGAAATTGACACTCATCGATATCTGAAATTATATAATTTTTTTACAGTTTTTATCAAAAAGGTTTTCAAACTATGGAAAAATCACTGTTGAAATTAATAATAACAACAAAGAAGGAATTAAAATATTTTAAATTTAAGTTATAGCTGAAGGATTATGACTTTTATTTGGGGTTAAAGACGGTTTGTAAACAAAGTACTTCCGTTCTTCTAGACGGGATAGTTAGATTTAGATAATACCTCCTGTGTTCTTAGCAACCTCCGTAAAGGTTGGTTAGATTTCGCTATTTCGTATTTAAATAATTGTTAAGATCTTTTTTTTTTTTTTTTTACAAGGATTCTAAAAAATTATATAAAAATTGTGCTCATTGTGCATGTTTGAATTCAAAAGCGAAAAATGTGTTTACAAAAGAAAATAACAAATACTTCTGACTAAAAATGCGAGAAATTGTTTTTCTCTTTTTATAATTAGTTTTCAAAACTATTTTAAATGTGATTCTGCGTAAAATACAGTTAAACTAATATTTATACATTAAAACAAGAAAAAATTGGAAACAAAGCAATTTTTGATACAAAATATATACAATTGCTTATGCGAAACTGACCAATGTTATTAATATAAATTTGAAAACTCATAATATACACATTTATTATGAAAAAATATTTGGGGAGAATATTATTTTTAAAATTGTTATTAAACAAATATTTAAAACAAATTGCTAAAATAAAGACTAAACTTTTGTCTTGTTTTATCTTACTCTATGAATAAATTAGCATTGTCGTAGATAAATCAGGATTAAGTATGAAAAAAATCTAAAGGCACATAATGCATAGTTGTTAATTTCTGAAACTCTATCACAATAATATGAAAAGGTAAATAACAGCTAGCCAACACTTCGAAATATTTTTGTTATGGAACAAAAAATAGCTATCTTAACAAGATCACGTCCTCTGGTATCAGAAATGCTCATTTCATATATGATACCGTAGGCCGTGAAGAGAGAATCNAAAAATAATGAACTGTGAGCTCTTAACTTAACTGAGAACTTTTAACTTGAAAATTTCATATTTCTCGAGCAAAACTCTTTTATAACTCAAAAAGTTTTCTTGGCAACTATAAAATTTTATCACAGCATACAGCTGATATATTTCAAATATCCCCGAGAAATTTCAAAGAAATGTCATAAAAAAGTACTTCGAAAAAATTCAGTTTTAACATTATTTAAATATGCCCTACTATCTCCCCTAAACGAAAGACTATACATATTTTTTTGTCTACGTTTGTAAGAAATTACAATTTATAGAAGTTAACATTTCGATGGATTATACTGAAACTATATATTTATGAAGAATTAAATTTAATGAAAACAAATAAACCAAAATCAAAAGTTTTGGCTGCACTTCTAGTAAATAAGACATTTTCAAATAGAAAATTGAAAGAGATTATTATTCAGATTATTGAAAGATAAATATAATGCACAATAACTGTTCATCTTCAATATTTTCTGTTACAAAATGAAAACAATATAAGATTTTTGATTTATTGTTCATACTTTGAGTTAAGTTGATTAAAAGGAAAAAGAAAAATAAGTTGCAGAATAATATATTTTTTTAACATAATCATACTCCGTAAAGAAGTAAAATATAATGTAAATAAAAAATGATTTATTATGAGAGTTAATTAGAAAAGAAATGTCTTTGTTACCTTCGCATTTATAACGATTTTTGAGAATATAACCAGATTCACATGAACACGAGTAACTTCCAGGAGTATTGAAACATTTCTGATTGCATTGGTTCAGATGAGGAAATTGACACTCATCAATATCTGAAATTATATCATTTTTTTACAATTGTTAATATAAAATAATTTTTCAAGCATAAAACATTACTCGAAACTGTAAAAGATTTTGCACCTATTGGCGCAATTTTCTGCCTCAAATGTTTCAAATATATACAGTATGACTGCTTTAATTACGTATATTTAGAATCATTGCTCATTAGAAATCACAAATTTTTATATTGATACACTTTTATTTGCATTGCTTCAGAAGAGGGAATCGACACTCATCGATATCTGAAAACATTTTACTTTTTACACTGGTTTATATAAAATAATTATAAAACATTGCTCGAAGCAGTAAAATATATTACACATATTCTCAATAAAGGTTTTGATCTGGGGCAAAAATTTTAAGCCTCTACAGCGTGCCCGCTTTTAATATTAGAGTCACTGACACATAATCATTGCGCATTAGGAATCACAAATTATTATTCAACAGAAAAAAAGACATTCAAACACTGAAAAATCACAACTAAAATCAATAATAGCATCAAAGGAGGAATTAATTTAAATTTTAGCTAGAACTGAAGGATGTCGATTTTTATTTGAGGTTAAAAGGCGGTTTCTAACATGAATAAATGTTTTTCTAAAAGCTTAGATGCCGCAAGTGGTTTGTCTGTGGCGCTGCTTTTTATTCTAATTGCCCAACACAAATCTTCGTCAAACTGTAGGACGATTCAAATTGATACCATACATGCGGCAATGGTTAATTTCCTTTCAAACGAAAGAAAATATTTAGTTGAGGCGTTGGCTTCTATTCTTCTTTTAAGCGAAAATAACTAATTGGTCTTCCTCTCTCTGTGCGTTTTGTCATTCTGACGCAGCTTACCACCAAATATTTTCGTGGTTATTTAAATGATTTTTTTTTCGTAAATCTGTGAAGTTCTCAAAAAGCTGAAACTTTTTATCTAAATTGCAAGCAATAATAATTTACAAAAGTTAACATTTTAATGAATTATATCAAAACTATATAGTTACGAAGCATTGTATTTAATGAAAACAAATAAACCCAAATATTTAAGTGCACTTCTAAGAAATAGGATTCTCTTTTTCCAATTGAAAATTGAAAGTGATTTATTGATCCATAATAGTTCATCTTCGATATTTACCGTTACAAAAAAAAATCGAATTTTGAGTTATTGTTCATACTTTAGAGTTAAATTTCTTCAGAAGAAAAAGAAACATTCGCTGCTCAATAACATATTTTTCTAATATAACCATATTCAGTTCTGAAGTGAAGTATAATATAGATAAAAAATGATTCATTATTAGAGTGAATAAAAAATAAACGCCTTTGTTACCTTCACATTCATAACTATTTTTGAGTATATAACCAGATTCACATGAACACGAGTAACTTCCAGGAGTATTGATACACTTTTGATTGCATTGATTCAGATGAGGGAATTGACACTCATCGATATCTGAAATTATTTTAACAAACAGTAAAATATTTTTCACTTATTCTTAATTAGGGCAAAGTTTTCAAATCAGTACAGTATGCCCGCTTTTAATATTAGAGACATAGATACAAAATCATTTCTCATTAGGAATCAAAAATTTTTATCAAGCTAAAAAAAGGTTTTCAAACTATGAAAAATCACAATTGAAATCAATAATAGCAACAAAGTAGGAATTAAAATATTTTAAATTTGATTTACGGCTGAAGATTATGAATTTTATTTGAGGTTAAAGACGGTTTGTAAACAAAGTACTTCAGTTCTTCTAGACGGGATAGTTAGATTTAAATAATGTGTTCTTAGCAACCTCCATTAAGATAGGTTAGATTTCGTATTGAAATAATTATTAAGATCTTTTTTTTTTTACTTTTTACAAAGATTCAAAAAAATTATATAAAAATTGTGTTCATTGTGCATGTTTAAATTCAAAAGCAAAAAATGTGTTTGCAAAATAAAATGAAAATAATTCTGACTAAAACTGTGACGCATTTTTTTTTTAATAATTATTTTTCAAAACTATTTTTAAAATATGATTTTGCGTATAATACAGTTAAATTAATCTTTATGCATTAAAACATAAAAAAAGCAATTTTTGCAACAAAATATATACAATTGCTTATGTAAAACTAACCAACGTAATAAATATAAATTTCTAAAGTCATAATATGCACATTAATTATAAAAAATATTTGTGGAAAATATTATTTTGCAAATGGTAATTATTAACAAATATTTCAAACAAATTGCCAGAAAATTTTAAAAATAAAGACTAAACTTTTGTCTTGTTTTATCTTATTCTATAAATAAATTAGTATTGTCGTAAATAGATCACGATTAAGTATGAAAAAATCTAAAAGCACATAATGCATAGTTGTTAATTTCGAAATCTCTATCACAATAATATGAAAAGGTAAATAATGGCTAGCCAACACTTCGAAATATTTTTGTTATGGAACAAAAAATAGCGATCTTAACAAGATCACGTCCTCTGGTATCAGAAATGCTCATTTCATATATGATACCGTAGGCCGTGAAGAGAGAATCATGTGATCGTGTATATGTGATCTCGGCCCAAAAAAGGTTAAAGGCGGTCTTTATGGAACATCTCGTATAGATCTTTATGCTCTCTTAAAATTAATTCGCTTTTTGCTACATGTCCATGATGGCATTCACTTTTATAACTTCCTGGTGCACTCATGCAACTATGGTTGCAATGATATTTTTGCTCCTGATATTCATCTATCCCTGAAAAGAAAATACTTTTATTAAAGAATCCGTTATCTAGTGATAACTAAAGTATCGCGAGTCTTGGTGACTCAGGAAATAAAGCGTTCGCCTTCCAATGAGGTGAGCCGCATTAGAATCACAGGGATGGCTGGTTGATACGAATTCCTCACCCGACTCACAAAGACCACAGTGCTGACCTAAAATATCTTTAGTGGCAGGTGGATTATGGGTAAGAGTCCCCTTAGCGTCAAGATAACCATGATAGGTTTGCATGCTTTTTCCTCTCCATGTAAGGCAAAGGCGGGTTAGTTCCATCAAAAAGTCCTTCATGAAGGGAAATTTCTCCCAATACTTGATCCAGAAGTTTCCTTGTTTTCTGGAGTGGGCTCAAAATTACAAGGCTGCGGAGTTGAACGTTTGATAGTTGTAAATTCAGAATTAGATCGTTTGTTCAACGCTGGTTATAAATATTTCTAGTATTAGTAGTCTAGTATTTGTATTAGTAGTCGTAAACCCAAGGGTGGGTCAACTGTTCAGCTATGGTTATAAACTAAAGAACCGTGGTAAAATAGATTTTTATTTGCACCTAAAATTTCCCCACGTTTTACGAAAGCGGTGCACCCAGCATTTTTAATTTTAGGCATGACTGAAATAGAAATTACATTCCACTCGCCAATTAAAAAATGAAGTTTTTATCAACTCTTTGCGTTGTTTCACTTTCATTATAAAAACTACTTCGCACACAAATATATTCAAACCTTATGTATATGATAAAAATAAATAGAATTTTACCCATGCATCTTCCGTCTTGTAAGCGCCTATATCCTTCTTTACAGGAACAAACAGCAAAACCACTGGATGAGTTGCATATTTGTTCGCAGCCTCCATTATTAATATCACAAGTTTTAGGTTTAATAGTTTTGTTTGCAATGTCTCCTCGTTCTTCCTTGTAATTGTAACGAGGAACGTGAAATATAGACTTACGTTTATTGGCTTTGATTTCTAAAATATACAAAATCTACATTAAAATGATTTTTGGAAATGAACAAAAATCAAATACATAAACATTAAAATTGCTCTTCGCATGTATATTAATCAATCAAAAAATTTTAGTCTTACATGAAATAGTCGTTATTACGTTCAGATATTATTATGCTCAGTTTGTTTTTTACAGTATTTAAATAAATATGTTATGCAGTTTACGGGGTTAGCTGTTAAAATCAGTTTATCGTAGAAAAAAAATGATTGTAGCAACTGAGGGTGTTGATGAGCGAAGCTAATCGGGGTAGTGTCTCACTGTTTAACATATTAACGAGCATAAATATTAACTTTTTTCGATAAATTTTATTGTTTTATAGCTTTCTAGGAGCGGGGCCAAATGACATAGCATGACTGGGCTGAGACCTCCTGCCCCCCCCCACCCTTTCTCGTCAGATTTATTTCACGTTTTTAAGTGCCAAGTAATGTCATTTCTAAGATGTAAATTTTTTTTCTTCAGTTTTGACATGGATTCTAAAAAAAATCAGAACAGTCTGCATTCAAATTTTTCTTATTTAATATCAATATGATGAATAAATACCTGTACACAACGTTCACTTCAACAAACAAACAATTTACACTCTCAGATCTCATGGCTCACCCACCTAATCAATTCAAACTTATTATATTACAGTAAAAGTGGTTATATAAAAGTCGTTACAGTCCTTATATATATTTAACGTTAAAATAACCATAAAAAGACTAGAATGAAATATGCACATTTACTTCCTTTTCTTTCTTCTTGCACAACGAGTTTGATTTAACTAAATATATACAGTAGATTGCTTTTACTTGAAATTTTTAGACTAAATTATATAGCTCTGTACTTTAAGGAAAGCAGAAATCTCTACGACAGAAAAACTTAAACTTAAAAAACTTAAACGTAACGAGTATATGCAAGAAGAAGAGGAAATGTGCAATACCTTTTGACGTTATTTGATAGGAGTGAATGCAGATTTTAATGGTAAAGAGTCAAGAAGGGAAATAGGGGAGTATGACGTCGCTTGGCTGGGCTAAGACCCATATGCCCTACCTTCAATATGTGGTCAATAAAATACGCATTTTTGGCAGGATTTCTTTTATTAGGAAGAAAAAACTTAGCTGATAGTTTCAATTATGTTGCTTTATGAAGTAAACGATGTTTGTTTTTAGCTTTCCTGTATTGATACAAGAAATAAATAAAAATGTCTTCGATTTAATCATTTTAGTATAATATTGCTCACTTAAAAAGCAGAAAAATGTATTTCCCTAAAAACACATTTTCATCTTAATAACGGAATGTGACAAGGGTGATAGGAAAAGACAAAGTGGAAATGAAAATTTTATGTACAAAATAAACTCAAGATAACAATTTATGTATCGTACTTGTCTCATAGTTAACATAATTTTTTGAACTGACATGTTATACTTTCAACTCATACTCTACTACTTTGTTTAAATGTAGGATGGTCATTCAGTCTATTTAAACCCGAATTAAATTAAAGTTTATAAAAAAAAAGTGCATTTATAACCAATAGTTTTCTTTTTCCAAGAGGTTTTTTGAATAATATGCCTTTACTGAAAATAATTATTTAAGTATATCAGTCAAAGTATTTTATTAATTGCATCGTCATCTGGAATATGAGACTTATTGTTTTAAAAATTAATTCGGGTAATAGATTTTGAATACACAAATGTTCATTAAGCTTTTAAATGAAATAATAAACTTGTTCATTTTCTAAGTAAATTTGTCATATATGTTTGTAAGTTAGAGTTCAGAAAAATATTGTTTAAGCAAGAAAATTTTTTACATTTATATATATATATATATATATAAAGGTTATTCTTTTNATATATATATATATATATATAGGTAAAAAAAATTTTATAGAATTTCTTAAATATACTTTCAGCTAACATATTGAAGAAAATGTTTAGAAAAAAATTAAGATATCGAAGATATATATTCTCTAGAATGTCTAATGTATATTTTCTAAAAGAAAAGACATATGTTGAATATCTCAAGTTATTTGTCCCACATAAACCTTAAATCTTAAAAAAATCTTCAGATTATATTCTTAAGATTTTCTTCAGATTATATTCTTAAGAATATCTTAAGTTATTTGGCCCACATAATCTTAAATCTTAAGAAATTCTTAAGATTATTTTCTGAAGATTTTATTAAGATTATATTCTGAAGATTTTCTTAAGATTATTTTCTTAAGATTTTCTTCAGACAATATTCTTAAGAAAATCTTAAGTTATTTGGCCCATGTAAACCTAAATCTTAAGAAATTCTTAAGATTATATTCTGAAGATTTTCCTAAGATTATTTTCTTAAGATTTTCTTCAGACAATATTTTTAAGAAATCTTAAGAATAAGTGGGCTAAATAACTTAAGATTCTCGCAAGATTTCTTTTTAATAAATTCTTGAGATTTTTTTAGTGGGGCATGAGCAGGAAAAAGCAGGGCAGGAATGAGGTGTTCTAAATGTCGAAAAATTTCAAATATTTATTGATGTTGCCATTTCGTAACCTGGCCAATGCAGTTTGCCTTCGAATTCTTCTTCTAAGCACAAATAACTAATCGGTTTCTTAATGCGCGTTTAGTCATTCTGACGCAACTTTTCACTAAATATTCTTATGGCACTGAGTAAGTTCGTCTTTTCTTTTCTTCCGGAAAATTTAGCGTACCTATCAAAGTTAGTTTATTATATTAAAAACTTAGAATTTTTCGTCCACGATTGCAAGAAATAACAATTTACTAAAGTCAAAATTTTAATAATTATTATAACAAAACCATATACTTACGAAGCATTATATTGAATGAAAAAAATAAAACAAAAGCTTAACGTGCACCTGAAAAAATAGTACATTATACAAGTAGAAAATGGAGAGAGATTATTTGATAAACTGCTCCATAATTGTTCATCTTCAATATTTATCGTTACAAACGAAATCAATATTCAAAATATGATTTCTTGTTTATACTTTGAGTTAAGTTTCTTAGAAGAAAAAAAAAGATAAGCTGCAGAATAGATAATTTTTTTAAAAATATAATCATATTCAGTTCTGAAGTAAAATTTAATATAGATAAAAATTATTTATTATGAGAGTGAATAAAAAATAAACGCCTTTGTTACCTTCGCATTCATAACTATTTTTGAGTATATAACCAGATTCACATGAACACGAGTAACTTCCAGGAGTATTGAGACATTTCTGATTGCATTGATTCAGATGAGGAAATTGACACTCATCGATATCTGAAATTATATCATTTTTTTTACAGTTGTTAATATAAAATAATTTTTCTATTATAAAACATTACTCGAAACAGTTACAATTATTCGAAACAGTTACAAAAATCGTGATGTACGATTTTTAAATTAAGTGAATGCGAATCGTAGCGTCTAACTTCTTAATCAAGTAAATACAAAAATCGATGTTTGATATTAAAATCGCATGAATAAGAATCGTGATATTCCAAATATTCAAAACGGCTAAAATTAGCCAAACAAAAATAATAAAATTGATAGAAGAACCACGTGTTCATATATGCAAACATCGTGACATCTTGATGAACAATTTCGTCGGATTAAAAGATGTTGACTCGCGGAATTCCGCAAACCAATGATCTCGAGATATGATACAATACTCGCTATTTTTGTTGAAAAATCACACACATTGCTTCTAGTTTTCTGACCCGAAAGAATGATAGGAAAAATCCGGAATTTCTTGTCACACCCGGAATACCGTACTCGTTATATCGAGCTTTTACTGCAGTTTGTCATTAACGTAATAGCACCATATAGCTTATCAAAATGAAGATAATAAATATATTTTTACCCTGGCATTTTCCCCCTCTCTCAGGTCTAAATCCATTTCTACAGGAACAGACAGGAAAACCACTGGATGAGTTGCATATTTGTTCACAGCCACCATTATTAATATCACAAGTTTGAGGTTCATTATTATTGTTAGGTGAAATCTTTTCTTGTCTTCGATTATAATGAGAGTAGTCAAATGCAGTAGCAGGGTTAATGGCTTTGATTGCTGAAATAAACGAACAATATTATTAAATCTTTTTTGTAAATGAACATTAATACTATATAAAATTCAAAAAATGTAATGGACGAAATATTTCTCTTCAATTCTCTATATCCAATAAAAACATTAGTCAAACTGTGGTTAAACTATTGTAAGGTTTGAGTTCAGTTATTTCAAGGTTCAGTTTGATTAGACTATTCACTTAGAAATTTTTCATACTAATGTTGTATTCCAGCAGATAGTTGACTGTGATTGTATAATAAGAACATAGTGTAATTTATAAGCATAAAAAGATGATTTTTTGTGTCTCTCTCATGTCCCCAGACTCGTTAATATTAGGAATAGAGCGTTCTCCTTCCAATGAGGTAAACCGGGTTCAGCGACGGCTGGGCGATATTAATTCCGCACCCGGCTTGCACCAACTACAGTGTTGACGTAAAATATCCTCAGTGGTAGATGGATCATGGGTCAGAGTCTCCTTGCCATTAGGCTAACCTTGCGAGGTTTTCCCCTCCATGTAACAAAATGCGGGTTAGTTCCATCAGAAAGTCCTCCACGAAGGCAAATTTCCTGCGATACTTGATCCAGTCCAGGATTTTCCTCTTCTTCTGGAGTGGGTTCAGGATTACAAGGCTACGGAGTTGAACNATCACGAGTCGCCAACAAATTTATGTGAATTATTACAACCATGTAACCGAAACATTTAGCCGTTGGAAAATTAGAATAAAAAGTTATAAATAGATTTTTGTTTTCGATTAAAGGCGACAGTGAATATATAAGTCTGCATTAGTAATGAAATAAAAAAGTATCCGTTACATTAATCTAGAAGAGAAGAAATAAATATTTTATGTTTGTTTTAAAAAGATTAAGTTTGTGATTGATTTTAAATATAATTCTATTAATAAAAAATCAGCTTAAGTAATGAAAGATATTTTAAAAGATAGAAAATAAATATGTGTATGCCAATTGTGGCATCACGGATAGATAGATAGATAGATAGACAGATTACTAATGTTCAACTCCGTAGCCTTGTAATTTTGAACTCAATTCAGAAAACAAAGGAACTGTTGGATCAAGTATTGGGAGAAATTTGCCTTCGTGGAGGACTTTTTGATGGAACTTACAGGTATTTGCGTTACATGGGGAGGAAGAACACGAGATCCTCCCACGGTTAGCCTGACGGCAAGGGGACTCTAACCCATGATCCGTCTAACACTGAGGACATTTTACGTCAGCACTGTCGTCGGCGTTTACCCTGTCGTTCACTCTGATATACTAAAATTGTTGAGTTGTTGTAAAATTAGCAATTATACATTTGTCTTTGAAAAAACCTTCGTTGATATGGTAAATTTATATGAGTTTTACATCGAGCTTGGAGATCATATGAGATTTTGCATTTGGAGAATTAACACGTATGCTATGGTGCATTGTTTAGATAATACAAATAATACAGATACAGATTAATCGGGTGATATCTATATGAGATCGTGATGAATAATTAACAAGGTATACAAAGCGTAACAATACAATTAATGCAGGCATACACTTACTAGGGTACAGTGAAACTTATGTAGGATCCATTATATGTCATGTATTTGATGTAGCATTTCACTGTAAATAGTCATCAATGATAACTCCCAAGAGCTTGAATTTCTGTTCTTGTTTGATGTTGTATTTTCCATACGGGATCCTGGTGGAGCCATTGACCAGTGTTTTGTCTCTTTTCTGCAGTATGATGTTTTCTCTATTGAATTCTTTAAATCTTTTTTTCTGCTCATTGAATACATTTTTTGAGAGCTTGTGTAGCCAGTATACCTAGTTCTTATTTTGTATTTGACACTATGATGAGAATAAAATCGTCTGCTAACGGCATGAAGTGTATGGCGCTGTCGAGAACTAGGTCGTCTTTTAAAGTTACCCAATCTTGAATTATTGTTTTTACATTCTCGTCAAGACACGTGCACTACTTAAAAGCTCTTGTATTGTGGCACAGCATTGCAAAGCACGCTACTAACAGATTAAAATAAATAAATAACTTGATTTGACATGTCTTTTACGAGTCAGCGTATTAGACTTGAGTAAACTTTAAGTAAATTTTAAGTAAATTATCTATAATTACTTAAAACAATCAAAATGTTTTAGTTTTATATCGTATTTTACACTGTCTAAATGGAAAATTCGTGGTCAACCACCGATGACTGGCGTGTCAATCAACGTGTTTACAAACTTTCCTTTGTTGAACCGCACTTCGAAAAACTATAATTAAGAGATATTATTACCAAATATTTAATTGCTTTTATGCCTTTCAGTTTTTGAGCGTGATTGCGTATTGTTAATTAATACAGATTCCTAGATTATTTAATCCTTTATTTATTAAATCATTAAAAAATTATCAAAAAGGTAGGAACTTTCTTGTCCCATTAAATAAGGTTCATTTTACGCTTTGACAAATATTTGTCTTTACTATTCAATATTATTTTCCAATTTTTCATACAATTAATTTGGAACTTATTATAAAATTTTAATTCAAGTTAAAAATTTAATACTTTATTTTATAACTTGTTAAAAACGTTAATGAATCAATGAAAGAATAGAAAAGACCTACTGACAAAATTGATCAAGTTCGAAAGCAGAGAATTGAGAAATAATAAAATAGCGTTCTCGAACAAAATATCAACAACTCAACTCTTCCATAGGTGAATAAATAATCATGTATTTATGTAAAGTCATATAGTTAGTCATGAAGCTTATTTAACGTCAGATAAATATAAAGTCAT
Organism: Parasteatoda tepidariorum; assembly: GCF_043381705.1. Taxonomy (NCBI): domain Eukaryota; kingdom Metazoa; phylum Arthropoda; class Arachnida; order Araneae; family Theridiidae; genus Parasteatoda; species Parasteatoda tepidariorum. Next base: position 12,965,942 of record NC_092205.1, read on the forward strand.
ACTACAGGGATAGACAAGTTCCGATGACATATTTTTTTTCCTTTCAATGCCATATGAAAATAATGTTGATGGGACTTTTAAGTTTCATAGATACTTAAAGGATAAATACATTTTTACTCCGTTCCACTAATACTGAAATAGAACAAAAATCGTTTTCTTTTTAAAAATTTGATGGACGATTTTAATTTCACAATTTTATACTTACTATGAGAGTATTCCAAAATGCAGCGAGGCTCAACACCAGTCCATCGTAAATTCTGGCCGCAACGGCGCTCACTGGAACCTATCAAATAGTACTTTCTGGGGCACCTGTATCGACATATTGAGCCCTCTGAAGGAGGTTCATTCTCACATTTTCTAATAGCTATTTTCACAGTTGGCAGAGGCTCACATTGGCGTGATGTAACTATATCAGAACAAAAGTTAACTATTTTTAAGCCCAAGCGAATTTAAAATTACAAATATACAGGTATAAAACAAATTTAATGGTCCTCAATAGCCACAGGGTGATTAAATATAAAAAAAGGCGATTAAACAATCACTTACAGGTCACAACCCGATCGTCACTTTTTGTTGAAAATGTTCTCCACGAGCATTTCATTATTATTTTTCATTTAATAAATATAGAATTATTATGATTACTTTACAATATTCTGAAAAATTGCTTTAATTCAAGCATATTTCTTAATTATATATTTTTTTTTCATTTAAGAAATGAATCCTGTAGTGTTTACTATATTGTTAGAAATGCTTCAAAAGAAATGACCGATATTAATATGAATGATTTTATTAATCGTTTAAAAATTTTCATTTCCTTAGAGAAAAGTGGCCACTGCTAAAAATACCACAACTGGTGAAAGTACAGATATTTCTCCGATATTGACCTTATATAGAAATGTCCGATTTACCCGATATTTTACAACCAATATCAGCATTATATGGAGTTGTCAGATTCACCAGATATTTTATATTTATTATTCAGCCAATATATACCTTATATTGACTCTATATAGGGCGATATTGGCCCTATATAGAACCAATGTCAATAAATCTAGACATACTAATACTGATCCTTCGTCATCGATCCGAAGACATGCCATCGCAATTTTGATCCTCTGCAGCGGGGATGGCTTCCCTGCTTTGGTAGCCCGACAATCTGCACACGAAGTTGAGCATTTTACGGTAGAACAGTTTAACGAGGACCCATACCGAAACCTTCGGTCACTACGCAGACTGATCCAAGTGGTCACCCACCCGCACACTGACCGCAGCCAGTGATGCTTGACTTCGGTGATTTGCTGGGAACCGCGTCTTAGCGATCAGTCCACTGCAGGACGCGCATATTATTAAAAATATAAATCTATTTCTACTCTCAATAATTCAAACTTTGCATTAATCACGTGATAAAAGCTAATAGCAATTTGTTACTATTATTGATAAAAAATACTGTTGCACGCTGATCCATATTATTTCACAAATTTGCACTAAACGTAGCATAAATCTAACTAAACGGTGTCTCATTGAGTCAGATCATGACACAAATTAATCATTTTTTAATGCTTGATCGCATGATGTAATTTTTCAACTGAAAACTATTCAAGTAGCTATTTTGATCGTTTCTCGTCGAATCTTTTCATTTCAATGATTCAGTCTCTCAATGATTACAATCTATCAATGATTCACACTAAATGTTATGGACTACACGAGAAGTTCTTAAAGTTTATTTCTCCGTGGATCACTACTGAATTTTTGTTAGCTGAGATGTTCAACTTTAAAGTTTGAACAGGATAATTTACCTCAAATCAATCGACCCTTTGCTTTAAAATTTCTTGGTTTTTTTAATGGCAAAAAGCAATTTAATTATGCCACTTTGAAATGGATATTGAAAAGTGGTAGTATTGTTACAATTTTTTTTTCAGTTTCGTTGCATTTGTACTGCTATCATTTTGTTGGTTTTCTAGTAAGCTGAAAGTTTCTGAGCCTTTTTATTTTTACTCAGAAAAAAAGAGACCGGATAATATTTGATCAATTGGTTGTTGCTAGATTGGTCATGATGCATATAGCTGGAAGGAGGGTAAGTTTCTTCAACTTAGATACCTCTATACTCGACACTAACTATATGCACTTTTCACCTTTTACTCTTGGTTCTATTAAAAATCAAATAGGTCGATTGATGCATGATTGAAATAAGGTTAAGGTACACAGTCCAGCAACCTCAATGTAGCAACCACATACTCTCGACTTCAACATGAAATAATCCATCACTGTTAGCAGGTGGTGGACACAGATAGCAGGCAGCATTGCACTTGTTAGCGTAATGCAGAAACGGAGCGATTTATCTGACGGTTAAAAGATCACGATTAGTGACATTCGGGCCAAAGGTGGATGATTCATATGAATGCCGATACTCTAGTTAACGACATAAGTTTTTCACATCCTCTCCATGCTCTTTGGAATGCATTTTGCCCTGATTTTCCCCTCTCGGCCACTACAGTTTTTCTAGCTTTGTTCACCTTTATTTATTTTTCATTTTCTGTTTCACACTGTGGATACTGCGGTTTTTTTGGGTTTGTCTTTCATCTTTTTCTTTTCATTGGCAACTTTACGTTTCCTGTTTCAAATCCCTTCCCCCCCCCTCATTCACGTCCGGCCAGTCTTGCGTATGCATCGGCGCTTGAAACATGTCGACTTTATTACCATCTTCATATTTTTTTATGCAAATGGAATTTAATAAATATGATATACAGGGTGTCTATAAAAGAAGTCCGGGGTTTTGAGGCAAAATATTTTAATGAAATAAAAACCATACATACATGTTTTATACATGACTGAAAAGCTTACATTTTCAAGTTTTTTTAACACTTAGTCAAGTTCTATATGAGCCCCGTTAGTGGCACGGCAGACGTCTAAACAGTATTCTACCTCTTCCCATGTCCTGGCGAGCATGTTTGGGGTGACGGTTGCCACACAATTGACTATTCGTTCCCTGAGATGTTGAACATCACGAATTTTCTCTGCACTTTGTACGGTAACTGAAGACTTCGTTTCTATGAGCCAAATAACACATTGAGCCTTTTGTTGCGGAGTCGCCATCATTTAAAATTTCGCGACGTCATTTCAAGGTCAACGCCCTGCAGCGTCGCCAACAGTTGATACAAACATTCCCAATTGGTATGAGTAAAACTTTTTGAGCTACTCTTTTCAGAGAAATCGACTAAATTTTGCTATCTTTTATAGTTAGTGAGATATGAATTTTTAAAATCCCGGAGTTCTTTTATAGACACCTTGTATAATATATCAGTTATATCTGATATATTAAATTTAATATATCAGTTATATCAATATGATCAATACCTACACAAAAATGCGATTATCTCAATTTTTAATTACTTTCGTGAATAAACTATCCTATCATTTATAGCTTACTTCTTTCACAACGGGGCAAAGGATTTTCCCACAATCCATTCACACAAAGAATTTTACTTGAACTGGAAAGCGTGTAACCAACTTTGCAAACAGCATAGGCATGTAATTCCTTGCGATAAAGAAGACTTCTGTATTCGGTACCATTTTCTGTCCAGGTAGTCCCTACTGGCTTGCACTGCTGACTGTTTAACACCTCTGTTCAAAAGAGAGGAAAAGAACTATATAGAGCAATATTATTTTTGGTGCAAAACGATACTAAATATATTTATGTCCGTCATTTGAACCACTAAAAAGTATTTTGCTTAATCAATAAACATGCATACTGGAAAAATAATAAACTACAGGAATTATTTTAGTTTGTTCGATTCAGATTGAGTAGTGCTGATTGCTAGTGATTTATTGCTTATTTACTTTTCGGTTTTTACTTTTTTCGGTTTACTTTTCGGTTTACTCCTTACGAGGAGCCGGTATTTAGCAAGCTTAAAATATAGCTCCAAACTTTGAATTTAATTTCCTTTTTAAATTAAAAACTTACGTAACTTTATATCGAAAATAAACCTCACTCGTAATACGGAAAATTAAATTATTCATTCAATTATGAGAACAATTATTATTCGCTTGGCAATCTTTTTTTTTGCAGTAGATTAGTTGGCAGAGGTTGTACGCTTCTCGAAGCCATCTTTCATGTCTTAAAACCAATCCGTATATTGACGTCACATACTTTACTCAAAAATCAAGTCGGTGTTTTCTCTATTCGGCTGTTACATTCTAAGAAGCCATTATAATATTACGATCATCTAAATACAACTTCATCTTATGATTTTCGACTTTGTGATCTAATATTTGTGATTTTGTGATCTAATATGATTTAAATTAGTTTTAAAAAAATTAATTTTATGCTCATTAAACTCTCATAAATAGAAATTTAGTATATTTAAGAATGCATATACTGTTGTAGAATTATTTAAATAAAATTTCATATTTTGACTAACAATAATGGCATACATTAAGCTAAGCGTAGAAAATATATAAATAGATTGTTCGTTTAAAATCCTAATAACAAACTTTAAAAATAAATTTTCTGTTCAGGACTAAGCATTCACTTATAGTAATTTGGATAATTTAAACAATATTAAAAACACCATTTTTATATTAAAACTAGGTGCATAAAAATTGCAACACTACATTGAACTTATAAAAAAAAGTTCATTAATCAATTTTATTCATTTCTTATTGTGGCATAATAATCATTTACATGAAATTTGAATTAAAATCATTAATAAAAGTACCAAGCTGAACATTCCTTTAGCGTATAATGGATTAATAGTTTTTCTGCTCATGTCATCGTAACTTGCTGTTTTGTTTTTAGAAGTTTTAAGATTTTTTTAGCGCTTAGTTTCAAATGATTCGTTTACATTATTTAAAAAAGGTAAATTGTTACTTATAAATAACATATGGCTTTAATTGCTTTTTTGAAGGAAAGAGGGGTAGCTAAATGACTCACCTCATAAAATAATCTTTATCCAAATATTAGTAGCAAATCCGCGATATTGTTTCTTTTTTTTCGTATTACATTTTTACATTAAACTTCTAATCAAGATTGTTTTTTTTGGAAAACAAAGATAGCTATTAACTCCTTTTCCTTCGGCTTGTCGAACCAGTTTTCACATATTGCTTTGCCACATATTGGATGGTATAGTTAAATACATTGGATCACCATAAATGGAGCTTTAGTCTTATTTTAAATTACTACAAAAGTCACAAACCTACTAAAAAGCATTTATATTCAAAAAATTAACTATATTTTAGACAAATCGTAAGAATACTTAACTCTTGAAACTGAAAAAAAAAAGCATTTGAAGGGTATCATTATCATAATGAAAAGAAGGCTAACTTTGCAAGAATAATGACAGTAAGAATAACAGTAGATGTGATGTCACAAACTCACTCCCTTCCTTTATGTGGAAATCCAAAGAGCATGTTTTCGCACTTTAAATTATTTCAAACAGATTTCAAATGTAATATTAAAAAAAATATTACCTTGAAAAGAATGTATGAATGTTAAATTTAGTTATGAATGAATTGGAATTCAAAATACTTTTTAGCTTTAATAAATTTTATCAGAATTATATTTAATGTAAAATTTCTTAAATACAAAATTAATACATTAAATTATATTTAATAATAGCACAAACTACTTAAAAATTCAATTTACTCCATTCTGATAAATCTTAGTAAATTTACTTTAAATAAAAGATATTATTTGGCTATTTTATGTTTGATGAACTTCTTTTCGATTTCTGGGTTTTCAGCTTCTTCTACTATTCTAAGAGTTCTACTGTTCTGTTTCTATATTTTCTCTAGAATGCAACCATATTTCTAACTCCTTATTTTTCATTAAATTGCTGAAAAGTATAGTTCTAATTTTTTCATTAAAAATATGAAGGTAAATTAAACTTTTTTTAGCATTAGAACTTCTAATAGTGTTCAATAAAAGTTTAATTAACACTTCTTAAAATTTCAGTAAAAACTTTAAATAAAATGTATTCGAATATTAATTTGTGTGTGAACAAATTAAAAGCCAAAATGTAAATCTGAAACTTCAAAACAGTTGCCAATAATACAATAAAAGATATGATAGCTTTTAGCGTCTACTGAACATGTGACGTCATAAATTCGACTCTCTGAAGAAGAGGAAAAATAGACCTCCGTTTAATAACCTTACATTTTAATATATCATGCCGAACATGGTTACATTGTAAAAGTGAATTATCTCGTAGCAAATTAATTTTGTAACACGAAACTTCTGCTAATTTATGCGTAAAAGAACAAAACAAACATAAATATTCAGTTAACGTAATTTTAATGTAATTATTGGAGTTGCTTCACTTTCGTATGATACTAATTTAATGTTGACACTCTATTCTAAACAGAATACGTAAAATATTTTTGCTAACGTTAAAAAAAATGGCGTTTTTTCTATCAATAATCATGATACAAAATCCATAATTTAGAATTCAAATTAAATTTTCTAGCATGCAGTGTACGTTTAGAACTAAACCGCATTACGTAGTTTAATTGACTCTTAAAAATTTTTTGATTTTTAAATTTAAAATATGCTTTTTTATAATGCATTATCGACTGCTAGCAAAATCATCACATTCATTTTATCATTTTAAGAAATTTAGTTTAATAGGTTTTCGTTATTATTTTATTGAATTGGAAACTAAGTCAAGACTTACCACCATATGATATGAATATTAAGCAATTAATCACGAACAATAGCTGAACTACGATGTTTGGATACATGCTGTTTCATTTAAAATTTAGTTTAGTGTATATCTGCATTATTATATTTGATGTATTTACGCAATTGAAGTCCAGCGAATAAAATCACAAAAGATTGCTTTCGTTTACACTTCATATCAATCGGTCAAATGATAAGCAGTTCGCCTTGACCTCACATGTCTGATTTTCACTTCTTATAAAATCCTAATTCACGAAAGTGAAACTAAAATGATGAAATGAAACTAAACACTGAACCGTCGTTAGAATTTTTAGTGCCGCTTAGAGAATGAATATTAAATATTCAAGATTTTTATTACAATTGAAGTATATAAAAAAAATTATTTTTTGTATTTCAATCCTTAAAAAAATAACACCTCTTTGAATTGTGGAATTTTGCGTTTAATGGCCCTACTTAAATAATTATCGAAAAATGTTTACATAAACCTTATTTTCTACTGTTTTACACTGGAACTCTTAATTGTGAAAATTATAGCCTATTTTCCTGTTTTATTAATACGATTAAATAGAAAACAAAGTTATGAATTTTTCAAATTTTTTTTTAAAAAAACACCTTTTTTTTATACAAATTATAACCCCCCCTATTTTGTCAGGGCGGGCCCCCCTTGAGTGTTAAGAAGGTGGAATCCTAAGATGTTTTTTCTCCACATTAGTGATTCGAGAGATTTCAATAGCTGTTTTGCTCCACCATAGCTTAACTTTTATTTGGGTCACATATGGTTTGTCTAAAGTAAAAACTCCCAAAACCACTCGTCTGGACTCGTGACGGTGACTATGACAACGAGGTATAACTATTTCAAGTAGGGGGGTGGGGTCACTGTTTAGAACAGGTTTTGGCTCGGGTCGGCGAGAGAAAGGGAATCTTTTTCTTCGATCGATTGTGTTAGCCCTAGAGTGAAGAAAAGCTGTCCTCCTGAAATGTGCTATTTTTGTTTCAATAGCAGTAGACGGCCTCAGACTATGTGGCTGGGGGAGTTCCTACCGTAGACAAACTATGTGTAAACTTAACAGACGAGAATTCTAAAAACAAATATTTAGGGGAATCATTATGAAACACCCTACATGCTATTAATTCGATAAAAGAAAATATTTCATATCACTTTTTGAGAAACTTTCGAAGTTTTCACTTTTTCAGAAAATATCAAATTGAACTAAATTCCCCCCCTGCCCGTAGTATATATATATACAGGGTGTCTCAGTTAAGCGTTTCAGAACTTCTAAGAGGGGTAGGGGGCATCCTGACGACTCGAAATCATATAGCAATGTGGGGTCGAAAATGCTTTCCTGAAGCGGTGACGTACACAGAAGCACCATAAAGAAAAGAGACCGTAAGTGAAAAATCGCTATAATAATGCAATCATGATTTAAAT
>NC_092205.1:12974578-13000355 GCF_043381705.1 Parasteatoda tepidariorum
AACAAAAAACAATATATATATATTTCGGAACACTGCAAAAAAATTTAGATCACTCCTCTTTTTTTTATTTCCTAAAAAATTAATCCTAAAATAAAATGCTAATTTTTCCTAAAAGCCATAGTTTTCGCATTAATTTTGGAAGGAAAAAAATAGGACATTTAAACTTGAAATATTTTGGAATGTGATAGTAAAGTTGCCAATTTAAAAAAAAGAAAAGAAAGAAAGTTGTCTCAAGATGTTGATTCTCCAGAAAAAACTATTTTAATCAACCCCTGATTAGAATAATTGTAATGGTAGGATTAGTTTGTAATTTTGATCAGTATATAATTTTATGACTCAAATTACCTTTCAAAAAAATAAATAAAGCTGCTGTTATTTGCATAAAAGAATAGGATTGATAATATTACTGAAATTTTTTCCATATCTATAAGAATTATTCAGGGTTCTCACTCAGAATTAGAGCTTATCTCCGCGAATTTCCATAAAAAAGTCAGCAAAATTCCCTACCACGTATTTCTGGCAATAAAAAACATTAGATTTGTTGATAATATCATCAACCAAGAAACATTATCAGATTATTTGGCAAAAACATTTATACACGAGAATAATTTATCAATTTTATAAGCAATAAAACTTACTTTTGAAGAAAAATATCCCAATTATGCATTTTGTAAAAAAACTTTAATAGATAGAGGAAATTTAAAAACTCAAAGTAATTAAGTATAATACCGCGAAACCTCTTGGGAGCGACCACTCTCCGTTCCATTTAATTTTATATCACAAAAATTAGTAAGCTTTAAAATATGAGAAGAGGTTTGTTTGTTTGAGATTGTTTTTTCTAAAATAACTTTTTTTACTAATTTAATTTACAACTATTTTATTATGACCGTCGTTTAGCAGCCGACCCACGTTTGGGTTTACGACTGCTAATGTTCAACACTGTAGCTTTGTAATTTTGAACCCAATCCAGAAGACAAGGAAACTCCTGGATCAGTACCCCCAGATGTATGATTTGTTATGGGAATTTGGAGGACTTTGTGACCTGACAGATTTAATGTGCATCAGTCACCATTTATTACACAGGGAGTCGGCCGGCAGGGATCGAACCCATGACCTCTTGGACATGGGTCCAGTGACTTACCAACCAGGCTATCCAGGCCCAATATACGACTATATTTTATTTTATTTTATAACCGTCGTTGAACAGCCGACCCAATTTTATGGGTTTACGACTACTAATGTTCAACTCCGTAGCCTTGTAATTTTGAATCCAATCCAGAAGACAAGGGAACTCCTGGATCGAGGATTCGGATGAATTTGCCTTCGTGGAGGACTTTTTGATGGAACTAACCCGCATTTGCGTTACATGGAGAGGAAGAACACGAGATCCTCCCACGGTTAGCCTGACGGCAAGGGGACTCTAACCCATGATCCGTCTACCACTGAGGATATTTAATGTCAGCACTGTGGTCGGTGTGAGCCGGGTGCGGAATTCGTATCGACTGGGATTCGAACCCGGTTCGCCGCATTGGAAGGCGAACGCTTTATCCCCTGAGCCATCGTAGCTCTAATATACAACTATAGAAGTAAATCATTTATAGCACAGTGTTTAGTGACTGCAACATGAGGTTGTATCGTCTAAAAGAGCTCTCTAAATAAGAGCCTGACATAAATATTTTGAAAATATTTTAATCTACTTATTTGTTTTGTTAATATATTTTGATTTGTTATTTTTCGTGCTTCCTTATTTGATCTTTACCGCATCTGATGCAGATGTTTGCCCGGTCTCGGGGAGAGGATTTAATGGTCTCGCTCCTAAAGGTTTTCTTCAGCGCAAAGTCTATGGGAAAAATTCCATGCCTCTCAAAAGTGGTCGTAAATAAAGTTGGTTACTACATAGAGGTTGTCTTTCCTGGAATTTCATCGTAATAGCAGAATTGACAATAAGTATTTTTCTTCTCAAAAACAATATAAATTTTTAAATAACACAATTTTTTTTACTTTTACAAGGCAACTACTTAAAAATTTATAAAAAATCACAACTATAAGAATAATAATATTTTTGACCTAAATCAATGAATATTTTTTAAAGAAAAAAATGAGTTGATTTAAATGGCTTAAAAAAAAAAACAAGTAATGAAATGAATGCCAATCCTGATTAGTAGTCACATAAAAATCTTACAAAAATTTATTTAGATGGAAAACTTAATTTTTAAAAACAATTATTAACAACCTAGAGAATTTTCCTTTCTTTTTTCGAACTTCAAATATGTTTATGGTCAAGAAAAAATCTTAAACAAAAATTTGTTAAAAAAAAAGAATTTTGTATCAATTCATAATTTTATTTAATAAATCATAAATTTATTTATTAATCTATGAAAATCTAGACACTGGAATTTTAACAAAATGTAATACTAATTTTCTAAAAAACCTCATTGGCATCATTATTTTCGAGCTATTTCGAAGATTTCTTCAGGCTCCTCTAAAAAAAGGCATTGCTCTTTAACTTTTTTCTCTCAAAAGTAAATACTCTGATCCCATGAAAACCCTTGTATCAGTACATTTTAATAACTTGCTACATGCAGTAGTTCTTGTACATAGTACACTTTGAATCCGATCATTGATGGTACCCATAACAGCAAAGATTAAAATTCATAAGTAATGTGAAATAGTGGGAATTTTTATAAATAAAAACACAATTAAATAATAGAAAATATATATATATATATATATGTGTGTGTGTGTGTGTGTAATACAAAAATTAAATACTTTTGTATTAATAAAAGAATTAAAACTCTTTCGTTTTCATGAAATGTCTTTGTTAAAGAATAAGCGTAGAGAGATTCTATTTTGGGAATTCAAGGCTGAAAACATACCATTGAAATATAAATAGATTTATATTTCAANTACTTATTATTCCCCCCCTCTTTTTTTTCATATGTCTATAATTTTTCTTTGTTTTATTCTTCATTTTGAACTTATCTAACGAGTTCTGTTTACTTGCAGCTTAAGCGCAATAAATGAAACTTATTGTTTTTCTTAACTTTCTTCGTGTTTTCTTGTATTTATATATATATATATATATATGTATGTATATATATATATATATATAAATAAATGACACCTGGTAGCTGAGTGGTAGCGCCTTGCGCTCCCGGGCCACAGGTCCTGGGTTCAATCCTCGGGGTAGGCAACATTGACTCAGACGTTCATCCCTTCAGTGGGTCGATAAATGAGTACCAAGCATGCTTGGGAACTAAACACTGGGGGTTCCACGTTCAGCTGACAACCTGACCGGTACATCTGCTTCCTTCCCTCCAGAGCCCAAGAAAACTGAGATGGGCACAGTAGGCCTTGGGCCCCCTATGGGCTATAGAGCCACTGAGTTTAGTTTTTATATATAAAGGGCAATGAAATTAAAAAAACAGAGCTGAAAGTTTGGTAGGAAGAAAGAAAACATTGTATCCTCAAATTTTTGAAATATTGGAAAAATGTAACAAAAAAATAGAATATATAAAAAAATTCACAAAGAAATGATTATGTGATTTTCTAACATTAAGATTATGGTACAATCAATATCAGCAGGACTGAATAAAATCAAAAAATTTTTGCAAAAAGATTATGGAATAAAAACTTTTTGTTAATAAATATGCTATTACGTTAATAAATATTTCTTAAATGTACTAAGAATTTTTTTAAAAAAATTTTTGATAAAATGAAAAGTTACAAATCTATGAAGAGACTATTTTTCATCAAGTGTTTCGTTGGAGACAAGTCTTCTCTTAGTGTTATGGTATTCATGTGTGAATTTCTTAAATTCACAAACAGATTTTGCTGATGACACAATGCAGTCAATTCATTTCTAGATGTTGTCACCATAGAGTATTACGCGATAACCACACAATCATCTCAGTTTCAAATTTGTATACTGAAAAACTTATTAATTTAAATCTAGTAAATGCTTATTAATGTAATCAAAAAGTGATTTTTTATGAAATAGTCTCTTCTATATTACATAAATTATTATTAGTAGCATTGTTGCACTTGAAAAAATTTTTCTTGTGGGAAAAGAAATAATAAATTATTGTGATATAATTAAAAAAAAAAATACTGAGTGTAGTAATATTAAGAAAAGCTTTTTTTTCTCAAAAAAATAACTTAATGGAATTTAAAAAGAAATAAGAATATAAATAATTCAGCCTGCTCTTTTTTAAAAATGAAAATCAATTAATACCTTAAAGTAATATAAAATTAAAAAAAGAATATAACTTTGATATATCTTGTTCCATAAATAATAAAATAGTTTATATTTTATACATAAAATTTTTATAAATAAAAACTTTTATGATAATATGAAATTTAAAAACATACTTTGTAAATATGTTTTAAGTTATTCAGAAATATCATAAATTTAGTTCCTTTTAAATTACATTAAATATAATAACTTTTTACATATAGTTATAAGCATTTGGAAACATAGCAATTATTGAAATATGATTAGTAGAACATTAAGCTTTGCTCAGAATCGTTCTGATTTTCGATGTGTAGTGCAATATGTAATTAAGATGCTTTAACCGTTAATTTAGTAAGCATGAACTTTACAATTTTAAATAAGAAATGTAATATTAATAATTCAATAAATAAAATGTTCGATTCAAAATTCTAAGCCAAGGAATTATAACTGAAGCATTAAATTTAATTTTTTTAGTCTTATAAATGTCATTTTATGAATTTCGGAAATCATAAAATGACATGTGGTATTTTTGTGGCTAACAAACAGATCAAATAATTTAAAAAATTTTAACAATTTGTTAAAAACCAATTTATAAAATTTTATTTTATTCATAAGTCATTCTTAGGAAATTTTTATATTATTTTTCTTTCCAACATCTTTCTCACTAATAGGGCACTTCCGATTTTAAAGCAGAATGGTGGGAGCTTACCAACATTTTGTTTAGATAATAGCATCATTTGCTTTTATAAAAGCAAAATGCATTTATTATTATTTAAGTAAATTATATATCATTGACATAGAAGATCATTACACTAAATAAAATGCTAATTTAAATTATATTTTAAAAATGAATTAATGTAGGTATCCTATTCATTATAGAAATTTAAAAAGAAAAAACATCTGTATGAAATATGCTGAGCATGTATTAATAAACACATTAATAGAAATAAATCCTTCCATTTCAAATGGATATTTAGTGACTGATAATCAATGTTTTTCACTCAAATATTATAACAAAAAAATCTATGAATGTCATCAATCAATTAACGGATTACAATTCATTATATTATTTTGTATCACTCAGTTAATTGTGAAAACAATCAACAAACTTTAGCCAAAGCAATTATTAAAAACCTTTGTTTATTCTGTTATGTTGTTTTTCTTATATTATAACAATGACTGATAGATCAGATCAACATAGCAATCTATTTCCTAAATGTAAAAATAGCAACAAAATGAGAATATAAAAACTGTTAAAGATGCTACATCTATTGTGATTGTAAGTATCATGTGACTGTTACATCTTGTGAAGTAACCCCATAGTTGATACAGATTTTGTCTTTAGTAGGACTGATTTTTTTTTCAAGAATAAAATAAAATTTTTGTTGCGAAAATGCTTCGTTTCAAAAATTTTTGGCAAAACATTGAGACTTTTTAACCATGTCGTGCACGTTGACTTTCCATGATCAGTGAATTAGATCTAGCAATAATCAAGGATGTACATTCACTCACAAAGGCTATTTTTTTGAGGGTATGAAAATGGAAGAAATGTAAATGTTGAGGATTCATTAAAAAATGTTTGCCTTTTTTTTAACTTTGCAAATTTATTTCTGCTTAATATGTGATACACTCTGACTTAAACTAAGCTCAACTTTTATTTTATGTTATTTTGGTTTCAGAATCATTTTCTTTTCTTTCTTTCTCTTTTTGAAAGATTATAAAATATTCAGGATAAAATATTTGTTTTATCTTCCTTTTTTTAAACCCAGTAATAATTAAGAAAATAAGTTTAAGGAAAATTTTAATGTTAACAAAATAAATCAATTTTATAATAAATTTAACTACTAAGGCAAAGAATGAAAATTAGGAAGTTTTATGTTATATAAACCCTGCATGATTTAGAAATACTAAGTACAGTAAAAACACAAGAATTAAAAATAAATTTTTATTGATGGTAATTTTACAATGTAAAAAACAAAAAAAAAACAAAGACTAGACCAATGTTACAAATTTCAGAATACAAAATAGCTTTATACAAGCCATAAAATAATAATACAAATTTAAAGAAAAAAATAATAAATAAAAACTGTTTTACAACACTAAATTATTCATATATAAATATGGTTCAATGAATAATGCAATAAAAGATTACTCAGGGTGCGATGCCAAATTTCTCACCAAAAAATACACATCTTTTAAGCCCTATTGGGCACTCTGAATATTTTTTAGCTCTAAAAATAACTTGCCCTTAAAGAATGCACGCTGTTATAGTGCAAGACAAAAGTCAAGTTAAAATCAATGTGAAGGTTTAAAGCTACACACAATAAACTTTTTTTTACCACAAATTAATCACTATCTTCACTATCAATTATTCCTTTAAGACGTGAATACTTAGCCAAAGGAACATCTGAGTCGTCGTCATCATCAATGCAATTTGTAGTGTCAAAACAAGCTGTTCTTTTTGGACGACCTATATTGACAAAAATTAAAATTTAAAAAAACTTTTATAATTTTTAAAAACTTAAAAAATTTATGAAAAAATTTTTTTTTTTTTATATTACAGAGGTAAATGCTAAGATCATTAATTTCTTCCCAATTATAATTTAAAAAAAACTATAATAAGAAATGTGACTAAGTAATAAAGGGCAAACAAAATATGTTACTACATACTAATATATCTGTGACTTCGGCTCACCGAGTTACAATTTGAAATTTGTACATCTTCCCTCTTTACAGGGTGTCCAGTGAGAAGACATTTTCAAATTCCCTGAAAATCCTAGATTTTTCCCTAATCAGGCAGATGATATTTAATATTAAATTTTATTTTAAAAACTTTCTTATTTAAATCAGAATAAAATTAAAAACAAATATTGATGGCCAGTTTAATTTTAATATCATAAATAATCTCTCTGTATTTGAAAATAAGGTAGGTTTCATCCTAGATCTTAAAAAGGGCATTATATCCCTCTAAAAAAGAACATCCATCACAAAAAGGAAAACAAAAATTGGCATCGCTTTCAAGAAATCCAAAATATAGAAAAGTCTATAATTTTATCATTAAAAAAAATTTATTTTCAAAAGGATAATTTAACTTAAAAATAATTTTGCGGATTAGAGCATTCAATAAGCCAATTTTAAAATTAGCATAATTCTCGTATTTTGAAAATCTTACTTGTTGCAATAGCATATTAAAATTATCAGGATTTTAAAAACCATGTTAAAATGGCTGACAAAATATGTAACCGGAACAACTGCCAAAAAAGAAATTGGAATTGAATGTGGATTTGAGATTGAATCTTCACTAATTAAACTTGTAAGAATATGGTTAATAATATACGAAATTTGTTAACCATAATATCATATTAAAAATATTGTAATAGAAAAAAAAATCACCCTGAAAAAGGCGAAAAGAGACATATGCCTATTGAAAAAATTATCTTGAAATGACTTAAATTTACAATAAAATCATCGTGAATTGAGCTAGTCAAAAAGTGACTCTTTTTGCTCAAAAGGCACACTTGTCATAATAGCATTGTTATAAATAATGTAAGACTTTGGAAAACATGTGTGGAACGATCTGAAAAAAATAATAAACAACAACTGAAAAATGTTGTATTCATTGACATGAAGATATATATTAAGAATAAATTTTTATGCACAATCTACAACACTATTCACGGATTCAGTATTTTGTGTTACAGAGTTAGATGAATGAATAATGTTTCTGCAAAATGTTTGTACATGATTGTTCTGTAAATTAATGAATGTAAATTTACCTGAAGATATGATATTGCTAGGGTCAAGCTCAGCCACCTCTTTCTTTGTTTCAATCTTCTTTTTCAACTTCTTGCATTTTGCAAGTGTTGGTCGCCCTGTTAAAGAAGTTTATTAAAGTGAAGTTTTATTAGACTTAAAAGTAAGGTTTAAATAAAAAGAAGAGAATTAAGAACGTTTAAGAAAACTTGTATGCTTAAAATATTTCACTTAATCATACGAAATAAAGATTTGTTTCAATGAATTATGCTAAATATCCCATTTTTATGATAACTACTTTCAGAGAAAATTAAAATACAATTCTTTTTATTAAAACCTATGATAATTATATTTTAAAAAGAATTTATTTAAAAATTTTCTTCAACGAAAGGTGTCTGATAACTGGATCATTTTGCTGAGTTTCATTAAATTTCTGTTATAATTGACAAAACTTGTCTCTGAGATTCAGTCATACCATTGGCAGAAAACACATACACCTTCAGACATTGAAAATAATTGAAATTGAAATTACTACAATACATACAGGGTATCTGCTACATTTTAGATTTTCAAATTCATGACTTTTCATGACTAATTCCAAGAATTTTTTATGACTTAACAAAGTTACTATTTTCTCTGACAAAAACACAACAATAAATTTAAAAACGCATTATAATAAAATAACATTCATTGAAATGATAGGCATAACCAAAACTGTTATACTCTGCATCTTCACATTAATAGATTTTAAATTTAAAAAACAGAGTAAAGAAAGAGTTGAAGGAATAAAATAGCTGAAAAAAATACAAAAGCAAATAATTTTTTTCTTCTTTCTTTCTGCAGAATTACAGTCTAAAGATACTTTTTTTGTTCATGGGAAAGGAAAGAAATACTCCTGATTTTTCTGTTCTCATTTTGAAATAAAAAAATTCGCAAATGACTGGCTTGCTTCAGTTAAAATTTTAAATTGATAAAATTAAAATAATAAATAATAACAAAAATTCTGAAATCACAGAAATTTGAAAGATAATTCGCTCTAGAAATGATGTTTTTTCTTTCATTTTTTGAAAGAACACCATAATTTTTAAAGAACATGATAAAAACATTTTATATTTCAATCAAATATGACTGTAAGTGGGGATTTTGTTACAAATTCAGATATTCGGAACAATACAAAATTGGAGGGAGGGGGTAGATTCCATTTTAAAAATTATTAGATTTTTCTCTGACCGAAATCTATGTCTTTTCAAGATTTTTTCAAAAAAATAGTTAAAATCATGACATTTCATGACAAATTTTGTTCAATACCGAAATTCATGACTTTCCAGGCGCGCGGATACCCTGTACGTAAATCCTCCATTCCAATATAGCTAAAGACACGACCATTCTCTTCAATATTCAACTGTAAAATTTTTAACAGTCTCTCCCTTTTTTTTCAATGATGCAGACATTACTGACTTTCTGTCTTAGCAAAAATTTATCCATAACTTAAAATTATGCTGAAGCAAAACATTAAAATCAAACAAAATTTGTTGATTAAAGACGCAAAAATGAAAAGGGAAGATTCTGTATTTTTATTAAATTGTGCTGTAGTTTTGTTAAATTTGTCTATATTCCTTAGAAACACTGGAAACTGTAGGTATCAACAATTCTGTTGAAGATATAGTTATATTACTAAAGTATAGCAGATATTTACAGGGTTCTCACTACATTTGAGAAAACAAATTCCCTTTCCTTTCCAGATATATCACGGAAATTGGTATGAAAATCCATACCATATTTTATCTATACTATAGAATTTTCCATCAGAAATAGCATGGAATCTTTAATCAATTTTTTTTAAATTTGTAATGTCAAATATTAGATTTTGTGAGCTAAAACACAAGATAAAAAACATGGAAAGTTTCACTAAAAAGATAAATTTTATAAAATAATTGCAATAAATGTAAGAATTATTTAACTTGAATATCAATAATTGATTACTGTTACTAACTATTCTAAGACTGGTTATTTTACAGGCGTAATATAGGAATTTTCCAGGTTTTTTGTAAAAGAAAATTGCATCTTTCCCTGACTATTCCGTGCTTTTTAGAATAAGAATAAAATTCCCAGGCAATTCCAGGTTTTCCCTACTCTCTTTGACCGGAGGGAGTCCTGTATTTATGTTTTAAATCTTCAATTGCTGAAAATTTAATTTCAAGCTTGGAACAAGAAGACATATTAGAATGAAAAATGTTGCCTCACTATATAAATTTCAAAAACAAATAAAAAAACAGCAATTTGGTTTTGCCATACCTTTTAATCCTTCTTTTTCCAGCAAATGCAAAAGTTTTTCAGACTTCGATTTCATCGACTTACAATTTTCAAATAACTTGTCATAGGATTTTATGTGTATTCCAGCAGCTCTAATATACTTCTTCAGATTCTCTAGTTTGCCAGAAGAGGGAGTCTGTTTCTTCTGTTCCTGTTATTAAAAGAAACTGGTCTAAATATTACAACTTACAAGATTCAAATTAGTTTATTTAAACTAAATGTCGCCGAACTTCAGACAGATTTGCTTTGACCCCAATTAGAATATTTACAAATGTTTGACAAAATCTTGCTGTTTTCGATTTGTTGCTTATCTTTTATCTTCAGCCCTTTGATGCTCGGATAATTTGGAAGAAAACTGCCATAAAAAGAGTATATTTCTTTATGCAAGAAAATTAAGTAAAACTAAGTGAATGTACAATACATGTATTCACTTTAAATTTTTGGGTTAATTTTTAGTTTGCATGTTAGATGGGACCTGACATCTAGTTTCTGACAACTACCTCTTAACAAATTAGAAGTAAGCTGGTATGCCATCTGGTATATAGATTGAGAAATAAACATGATTCCAGGTCTCAGAAATAGATTAATTTTATCTTTATGGCAGGTTACTCTTGAACACTCAGACCCCAGAAATATCAGAAATTGATTGCAAAAATTCCCTCCACCATTTAAACAGGAGCAAGTAGAAAGGTAAATAACAAGATTTCAAATCAGGCTTAAATTTTTAACTTATATTTATGCTTAATAAGTTTTTTGTAAAGATATTTTTAATTTTCAACTTAGACTTTCAGAACTTTTTTTTTTTTTTAATATTTCTGCTAAATATTTTATAAAATTCTTGTTAAAAAGAGTTTTCCCAATTTTTCTTAATAGTTAGAAAAACAATAATAAAGGTTTTTAATTTATTTTAAAGATATTTTAAATGTTATTGAGCATATTTAAACATTTGATTAAAAAACAAAACCGATTAGTAGGTATTTATTATTTTGGATTTACTATTTCTAATTCACACACCTTAGCTTTGTTAACTTTAGTTGAACTTTTTGATTTTGAGTTGGCAATTGGTTTTTCTTCATTTTCATCCAAAGAACTATCTTCTTCACTAGAATATAAATATTCATTAAAAGGAGGGAAAATAAATGAAAAATCACAAAATAATAACATAACAGTCAAGGCCTACTTGCTTTGGACAAAGCCGTGAATAAAAGTTGTAACAAATTTTAAAAGTATGAATCTAAATTTACAAATAATTGAACTTTATGTAATTTAACATAATTGAATTCACATGTAATTAAAAAAAATAAATAAAAAAAAATCAGATTACAGGAATAACAAAATGGAGCAATTTTTAGAGTGTGTACATAAATTTAGATATGATACAAACAGATTAAAATATGAAATAGAATATTAGAAGCTGTAATGGAAAAATAGAATCTGTTACGGAAAAATATAAATATATCCAAATGATAATAAGAGTAAAGATATTATATAAATAGATACTATTATAGATATATTTATATCAATAGATGCTAGAAATAATTCATTTTTAGATTCAGAAATTTTTCTGGTATATTGATAAAAAAAATAGACATTTTTTCAGTAAATTAATTAAACATATTTGTATCCTTTTATGATTGTAAAAAAAATTCATAATTTAAAAAGCTTTAGTTAAAATTTTGAAGCAGCCAACACATAATAATGGTATTTGATTGAGAAGACGTTTTTTATTTGCTAACTAATATAGTGTTCTCGATAGGTGTTTTTAGAATGGCGGCTTCCACTGCCATCCTGTTGATCTCTATAAATGGGCCCTCTTTGTAAAAATAAGCCACTATGCCTTAAAAATACTGCCTTTTAATTCACATTCATTCATCATTTAATTCATATTCATTAAAAAAAAAATTATTGACTGTTCAAATGATAATTACACATTGGTAAAATTATCTTGGTTTATAGGCTTAATTCTGATTACTATTACAAATATTTACTTAGTTAGGGTTATTCTCAACTGGTTAAATTTTTTAACTTTCACTCTTTTTTGAGGGGGGAGGGTACATGAATGAATTTCTAAAATTTTTATTTACACACAAAAAAAATTTAAACTTTTTTTAAAAATATTTTCTTTTTTACGAAATTGATCTTTAAATATTTATTTTCTCATAATTTTCAGTTAAATTATAGAAAAAGATTTCAAGTTGTTTATCAATTCATCTTTTTTTTCTTCTTCTTTTGAAAAAAAAATTATGCTTAAAGATTGTCTTTTAGCATGCCTTCAATTATCTTTTATAAATTACAATTTTTCACTACTGAATTAGAATTATGAATAGTTTTGATAATGAATTAAAGTTACTTTTTGAAATACGCACATAGAATAGTATAAGCGGGTAATAAAATTTTTGAGGATCAAATTCAGTTACGGCATACTATTACACATTTTGATGAATTTTTACGATGTTATGGTGAGTGCCCTTTCTTGCGAGGAAACCCCCTGCCCTTTTTTATTCCAAGAGAAAACTCTGCTACTAAAGGAGAGAAATATTTAACTTGTTTGCAATACACAGTACATTTAAAAATAAGTATATTAATAAACAGAACAAATATGAATAAAGCTCTATAGCAATAGCATTTGAAAGAAACACAGGCAAAATAATTTGGAAATGTTTTTGTTTAAAAAATAAACTCCTTTACCTTCCTTAATTACATATTTTTTTATTAGACATGATTAACTTATTTTTTTAATTAGAAGCGTGCTTTCTAATATTATCATCTGAATATCATCAGCCTATTTTATTTTCATTTTCCATGAATGATATTTATTCAACAATATAACACATTTTGTAGTGGATTAATATCATTTAACCAATAACATGAGTTATTTAGATTAAGAAAATTTGCTTTTATTTTTAATTGAATATCATGTCTTATTCTTTGTTTATCAGACTTCTTATCTATTTATTGCCTGCACTATATATTTCTTACATAGAATTCCTAAAAAATACCTATCACTTCAATAGTTAATCTAGTAAATATTATTAAGCTTTCACATAGTAACAAAATATCCAGTTTATAAAATTATTCAATGTATTGTTTAGAAAAAAAAATTGCTTGCGTATCTATAGTGCATAAAAATAAAATATACCTGATTAAAGCAAAATATGATATATGCCAGTTAAATCTAACTCAAAAATCACAAATCTTTACATATTTGCTATCTAACAAGATAAAAACTTCTTGGCCAAGTTTGTTTTTCATTCACAATATTGTGAAACCTATCACCTAATCAAAAATAAATGTTTTTGGCATTAGAAGATCTTAAAATGTTTTGTTGAGATTTGATTTCCTGAGACTATTTTTAAATTTATTATATGAAGCATCTTTTGCCACTACAATAAATCAGGAAACTGGGTATGCGAATACACAGTAACCAGACACTATTTACTACATCATTATTGTCTAAAAGCATATCCAGCATACGTTTGTAAATAATTAGGTTGCAGTAAATAAGGATTGGAGGTATTCAAAGTGGGAAAACAGAAGAGTTTCAGTTGGACATTGAACATTGTATGGGCAAGTATTTTNAAGAAGAGGAAGATTTCACCCGCCCCCAGTGTAAGGGGGCGGGTGAAATAGGAGTGTTTTTAGAGGTAACGTTGAAGAGGGGGGAAAATAAAGCATGTTCAGCTACGCTTCAGGCAGATGGTAGTTTGATAAGAGGGGATGGAATTCAAGCTGAAAGAAAAACTTACCTTCGCACTCGCGGAAAAATTAGGTAATTTTGAGTTTGGCCGTCGATCGCAGTAAAATTCGGGAGTTTTTCAAATCAATTCCGGAGGGCGGGAGAATAACTCAAAATTCGGGAGACTCCCGCAAAATGCGGGAGAGTTGGCACGTCTGGGCAAGTATTCAGGACAAAATTTTAGATTTTAACACTATTTTTCAATTAAGATTCATAATTTTTCATTACATAATTTGAACATAAGCGTGCAGGCATTATTAGATTTAGTACTTAAAGATAATTGATCATTATAAATCTTCCACAATAAATAGTTTAACCTGTTTATAATTTCCATTTTCTTAAGTAAATATTTGCATCATATCATGATATGATTAATAGAAATATCATTACTCAACTTCAAATTTGCTAACATTAATTTATTTAATATCAATGATTTTCAAGAATGAAATCATATGCAAACATTTAAATATTACATTTTTATGACTCAATATTAAACTTAAAATTTAAACATTTTCAATTTTTTTTCATTTTGTTCCATTTAATCTAAAAGAATTTATATAAAGAATAAAAAAAATGTTATTATTAAAAATATTTCTTAAAAAAATTTGGGTTAAGCGATAATTAAAAAAATAATGCATTGTAAACTAACTTAGACTTTTATCAAACTGATTCATAAGCCTGCTACTATTAACTAATTTATATTATTTTATTTCAAATTTAGTGACCAGAATCAAACTAGAATAGATTGGTAGATTCAATAAGAACTGTATCCTTAACTATTAAAAGTCATTGTGGGACTGTTAAATATACATAATACACAGCAACAAAACAATAAAAAAAATCTTTTTTTGCTACCTTAAAAATCATTTAACATAATAACTAAGTAAAAAATTATAATGAGTATAACAAAAAAAAATATAATAATAATACTTTTCCAGATTGCTCTTAATTGAAGCTAGAGGTTCATCTTCTGAGTCAGAAGAAGCTGGTGCAGACTGAAAAGAAAAAGTTTGTGCAAATTTTCTTTTTAGCAGTTATGAATGATATGAATCATGCATTATTATATAGTCATATGAAAAAAAATGATTGCTAAAGAATATAATTATTTATGATCATTATATAATACTATAAAAATATAAATTATAAAAATTTTAGAATTATATGAGCATATAAAAAAAATACATTGGTCTATTCAAATATACAAAAACCAATTAGAGGGAATTGGTTTGTAATCTATTAAATTCTGCTGTTAAAGGTAGAGGAGGTGCATGAATAACATTTATAAAAAATTACAAAATCTTGAAATTTAGAGTGATTGTAAATTAAAAAAAAAAAAAAACAAAAAAAGTAAAATTTCAAAAAAAAAAAGTAAAATTTCAAAAAAAAAAAAGTAAAATTTAAAAAAAAAAATTTTGTGCAAAGCAAATCAAAATCGTGTTTGCATTAAATTTTAACAGAAAAATGAGAGAATTATAAAAATAGGAGTTCATTAAACAGTATTCCTTCCTTTCACTACTTTTTTTTAAACATAGTAATTACATTCAGGAAAAAATATTCCTCGATTTTTCAAGACAGACTTTATAAAATTCCACAGATTCTTTTTAACCGGAAGTATAATTTTTATACTTAATTTTCAATTATGTATTATTCTTTTTCATAAAATATATTACGAAACATTTATATTTGCTATTGGAATTAACGATAAATTTTATTCATAAAAAAATTATTTTAAGATCAATTCTTTTGGAAAAACCAATTGAACTACCCTTAACTCAAATTAATTTATTTTTTTCTATCATTTGGGATATTTTAATTACATTCCTTGAAATTTTCTTGATTTTTCAGAGTGATGAAATTCTTTGGTCCCTTGTAGCTTCCCTGTTTAAACATACTTAAATTGCTTCCATAACATAGTTTCAACATTCAGTACAGTAGTACATACCCTCCAACTTTGCCTACCTGGCCATCAGTAGCACTCGCGCAACACACATTTACGGCATCCCGCAATATTTGCTATGCTCATATTGATACTTAATTATATTCACTTATAATTTCAAAAAGCATTTGATAAATATAAGAAAATAGATTTTGAAACAAGCGTAAAATTTTATTTCACATTGAGAAATTTTTTAAAACATTAAAATGCCATAGACTTTTAAAAAATCATGTTATTTAGATAGTACAATTTTAATTCACATACAGGAAGGTACACTTTTCTAAGGATATAAAATTATTAAATTGCAAATGAAAGTTTATTGTACATTTATACAAATTTCAAAGAAAAATNAAAAAAAAAAAAAACACATAACCAGTATCATTTAGTTAATATACATATAATAATACAGACTATATGCCTGAAACATGAACATAATCAGTATACCATTCCTAAATTGTAACTATCGAATTTTGAGATGTCTATTAGCATTAAAGTAAAAAGATATTGAATTAAAAAAAAACAAATCTCTCAATTTCTAGGCAAAAGATTTAAAATTACATTCAAGGAATTTAAATTCACACATTGCCATTTGGGTTCACATGATTTAAAATCACACTTTGCGATATGTGTTCACGATTTATAATGGCACATCCGAATCCATATTTATGCAATTTCTCGTACATCAGCTTGGACATCATGCAGCTCGGACATCATATTTCGTAATTTCACAATATTATCTGAAATACGCATTTTTCGTTCATATGATTTTAAAATAAAACATCAAGATTCATATTTCTATGATTTTAAAATCAAACATCAAGAATTGTATTAATACAATTTCAAAATCATACATTGAGGTTTATATTCACACAATATAAATAAATAAAATCTCGCATAGATAATTTAATTAAAATGTTGATAATATTCTGAGAATAAATGGTTCTCATATAAACTTTTTTGTGTAAATTGTTTCTGCACTTATAATTTCTAGATTTTTTTCTTAAGTATTTTTGGTCTTTTATCAAACTTCTCCATGTGGTATGAATCAATATAGTCTTATAAAAATTAAAAACACTTTTAAAAAAGATTTGTGATTTTCAAACAAATTTCACTCAAATAAGGTGGCAATAAAAGGGTTGAAATTAGTTACAAGAGTAAATAAATTGCTTGCAGACAGTTATTCCTTTGATCTAAGTCTGTACACACACACATGATGTATATATATATATAATATAAATGTACCTTTTGAATGACTTTTTTGACATCTGACTTAGTCTTTGATTTCTTAGCAATTGGAGCTTCACTTTCATCAGAGCTGCTTTCAAATCTACATAAAACATCATTATTATTAGTTACATCATTATTATGTGCTAACTTTTAATGAAAAAATAGGTAAATAAATTGACATAAGGTTGTGGCATAAGGTCCTATTATGACAAGCTATATCATATTATATATCATATATGCCATATAAGTAGGTGATGAAGGAAATCATATGCTGCAGGATAATATCCATAAAGAAAAAAAAATTATTCTGTTCTTTCACAAGAAAAATGTTTATTTCTAAAATTATAAAGACGTTTTTTACTGTGCAAAATTGCACATTATTTGTAAGCTAAGATTTTTAGATTTGTACGATGTGAGCTTTAACCATAGTTTTAGCAGTCATATTAGAAACCTTTTCAAACAGTTCGGACAAAAGCGTTAAATATTACACACTTAAATCATTAATCATATAAAATTATATTTCATGTCAAGTTTATTTATTTATTCTTTGTTTTAATTTGAGAAAATATTTGCAACGATTTTTATTAACTTTTTTTTTTAATGTTCAAAAGTTAAAATGATGTAAAAAAGTTCTGAAATTAATATTCATAACATACCCAAGAAAATATAAGTAAAAGCAAAATAACATGGTAATATACTTTCTTCTAAATAAAGTTATATAAATTAAAATAGGATAATTGTTTGAACTTTTTGATGATGTTCTAAATGGCCAAAATTTAATGATATACAATTTCTTCACTTTTTCTCAAATCTGCTTCTAGCCAAAAAAAATGTCAGCACACATAGAAAGTTTGAAATATTGCTATTATCTCATAATAATGACAATTATAAGGAAATACTTATCAATAATTATTTTTTAAATTATACTTTTTATGTAACTCAATTAATACACTTTTACAAGTAATAAACCTAAATTAAATAAAAAAAATTCAAACACAGATTCAGGGATGAGATTAGCCAAAATGCAAAAAAGCTGAATTTCCACGACAGTAAATTTTACGCAAGCGCAACCCTTTAATAATAAATTCCAGACGTAAAAAGATTCCATTTAAAAAGACGTAAATACGAATCCCAATATCGGATTTTAAATCTCGTAAATAAAAATCGCAACGTACAATATTCAAATTGCGTGAATAAGAATCGACACGCAAATATGAAAAGCTATGTTTGATATTAAAATCGCGTTAATAAGAATCGAGATATTAGCAGATTCCAGGCTTGGGACCTCTAAAAGGCTTGNAATTCTTTGAGGAATTAAATTGACATTATTTACAGCCTTATATATCTGTATTTGCCAACAGTTAGAAGAAGTCAAATGTGCTATGGATTACTTAGTGCAGTTGATTGATATTGTCTACCGAAATAAACTTTTGTCAAAATCTATCTGTATCACTAATGTACAATTTTTATAAACTTTAGAGCATGGTCTATGATTAACAATAATTAATTGAACTGTTTTGTTGTTAAGCAGTTTAAGGAAAGATGCTATATCATACAAGCATTTTAATTTTTCCTTTACTGACCCAGCTTATGTAAAATTTGCCATTTTCTTTAATAGATATTTTAAATATCTCTTTGAAAAAGCATGTCAGCAAGCAATTCTTAAGAAGACTCTTTCGAGGCCCAACTGTGGGGCATTCAAAAACTTGCCGCATAAAAATATTAATCTGTTATTGTAAATTTACTCAATTTTAATAATCAATACTATTTGCCAAGTGGAGCAAAAAGACATTAAATTTATAAATTATACTACACTACTAACTGATTCATCAAGAATAAATCAAGCTAGTTAGCCTCTAAAATGTTAAAAAAAAGTTGGAGAAATCAAATTTTTTAATTTGTTCATACTTATCAATATATTTATATACCCAAGTTAAAGGAAATATATTTAGATGTTACAGCTCGATACATAAATTTAGATGTGAAGTTGAAATCCTAAAATCAAAGTAAAATTCAAAAATTTAAAATTTCTAAAAGCTTTGTGAAATATTTGTCAAAACTCTCAATTTTTTCCAAGATCATGGAAACCCTCTTGAAAGATAAAATTAAACGTACTGTTAATTATCTAATCCAAAGGTTATAATAAGGCTGTTAAGTAGTAAATTAAAATAATTCTTGGTAAAATTAAAATAATTCTTGTTTTTTAAGCACATTGAGCAATCAAAATGCATTGAATTAATAAGATATTTTAACACATTTCCTTTTCTTTTCAACTATAAGAAATTATAGTATAGCGATTCTATAATTTTAAGAGCTTCAAAAATGTCATATTTTTTTAAAGTTTTTATAAATTTCAAGTGTATTGATATGAATTGATTGAAAATTTGTTTACATTGCTTTCCTTCTTTTTACATAAAGCATCATTTCTTTTACACACTATAGCATTTTGAAAATAAATCTTTCAGTTTTTTCAACCCATCCTAGTACTTAACAATGTAAATTATAAAATATGTGTATGCGTTTAAAATAAAACTGCACATACTGTAGATAATTGGGAGATGTTACTTTCTGAGAATGTTTTTCCTTCTTTATCGGTAGACTTATATTTGGATGAGCTGAAAAAGAAAAATTTTTATAAGAGACAATTTTAAAAAAATCCTTTGAAATGACATTAGGACAAAATTTCAAAAAACAGTTGGTGTTCAAATTTTTACATACATTAATAAAGAGTTTATACATATGTAAATTTATAACAATTCTATGTAATGTAATACCAAACATAAAAACATTCAAAACAAGAAAGGAGATATATTTGAACAATCAAGGTTTTCAATTATGAATTGTCTAACACCTGCATTAAGTAAGAGCAGCTAAGTAATTTTCTCACTCAGCCTTTAACATAAGGAAAAAATTTACAAAATCAAATTTAAGTAACATGACTAAAACAAATGCGGTGGCATTACTAATTCTCATCAATTTGCCTTATAGTGTGTCTAATGCTACTAAAATCTGAGAGAGGACATGAAAAATAAGTTAAGACTAACTCTATAGCACAAAAAAAAGAAACTCTATAGCACAAACAAAGAAGAAAATAGATTGCTAGTAGAATTATGTTGGCAAAATTATAACCAAACTTAAAATGCATACATACATATTTATGCGAAAGCAGTGTGGCCGAGCTGGAGAAATAAATGGATATGCCGAAGCAAAAGAAAAACAGTTTTATTAAGAAATCATTGTATGGAGAGCAAGAAACCGAATATTCCAAAATCGAAGTGCTTCACCACCAGAAGTTTGGAAAATCTTGGAAACAAGTCCTGGTGAATCCTAAGGTCATGTGCTAAAAGAGGGTTAAAATTTCTTGTAACTCATTCAAAAAATAGGTAAAGGGATTTTTTCAGTTCTCACAGTTCGGTTAAATAGAAAACTTAAAATGTTAATTCTCGCATACTTCAATCTAGAAATAAAACCAAAAGACAGATGTGAATAATAAAATGCGAGATTGTGTCTAATTTTGAATAATAATTTAAGAAGTGTCTAATTTTGAATAATAATTTAAGAAGGAGAGCTTAGATAAAATAACAAAAGTTTTGTTAAAGCTTTTTACGTTACACGTACACACACATACATGCAAAAGAGAACTATACGTTTTAATTAATAGTTGAGGAGAGAATTACAGTAATTCACAGTACATTGTTTTTTCCTTGATACAGGTGTTTGATCAGTTCTAATTAAAAACATTGATAGTTCAAAGATAATATCTATTTTTTTTTGACACTCTTTGCTCTGCATTAGATATTGTCTACCATTAGATATGCACATAATTATGAATATGCACATTTATAGATAGATAAAGAATTAGAGAATTCATACTTTAAGTGAGAATCAACTTTCAATTAAAAGGGAACAAGAAATTTCAAAGACCTGGGTCCCAAGAACCATAGTTTCTAAATTTCATATCAATCTTCGATAGTATCTATATGTCTCTAATAGCTTCTAAAAAAATTCTCAGATCAATCTGACAGATTTATATATATAGAGTCGAATCCCGTTTTAGCGAATACCTCGGGACCGAAGCAATCGCTACGCAATAACGAAAATTCGTTAAACCGATATTACGAATTTCTACATCAACCAAAATTATTTTGTTGCATTGGAATTTTTCGTATAAAAAATAATAAATCTTGCATTTAATGACATTTTTGATCTATTTGTACTACAGCATGCAGAAAATATCAAATCAATATTTTAAAAGCTCACGAAAACAGTTAAATTAAAAGGAAACAATGGATTTATTATCACTCATCAGAAATAACGTAATCCGTATTTTTTTTCTGCGCAAATGATTTAGAACCAGTAGAAATTACAACTCCTCCAAAATCATGCACATTTTCAAACTGAACCAAAATCATGCACATTTTCAAACTGAACTGAACTGGAAATCACTCTTTTGGAAAGCCACGTGTATTTTTACTTCTTCAAACATGAATAGGTTGAGGTTTAGTCTTTTCAGGTCCCTTCCGCGTCTTTTTTGACGTGTCTCTTTCATATCTGAAACTTTTTAATTTGAAGATGCGCAAAAATATTTGAATTCTGAGATCATTGTGTACTTTTGAAGAACGGAAAAGTGTCTTGATCATGAGAGAAAATGAGAATTGTTGCTTATTTCCACCTTCTTTAAATCGGATTACCAATTTCGTAATACCGGTATTTTTAATTCATTGTTTCGATGGAGATTCATTTGGGGATTCGGAAAAAATTCGTTACATTGTAATTTTCGCTATTTCGGATTTCGCTAAAATGGGGTTGGACTGTATATATATATATATATAGCTCAATTTATGCTTTTGTTTTCCTTTTTTGCAATCTGGCAATCTTGTTACGAAAATATTTTAAATCATTCTTGAAAAATTTCCCGTTCATGTAAGTGCATTTGAATTCGCTACTCGCTTTATAGTTTTCATTTCATGTTTTATTCTGTTTTTTCTTTATATTTTATTTTCTGTTCTTACGTGATATTATTACTTATTGTGTTCTATTTTATTTGTTGTAATTTTTTGTAAAATTTTTTTACTGCTTCTCACACTATTGTATTGATATATTTTGCTTTGGCTACATTGTTGCAATATTAGAAAGCACTCTTTTTTGCAGATATAATCATGTGAGCTGATGAAAAGAGTATATCATTTACTTTCCGAATTTTTAACTTTAAAAAAAAAAAACAGTTTTTTTTTCACCCCCCCCCCTTTTTTTCATTGTTCTGTAATTTTCCCCTTGTTTTTGAACTTATACATATATATATACATACTTATATATATATACTTGAACTTATATATATATATATATATATTAAAAAAACGTCTACAGTAGGGGAAAAGTTTCGTGCCTTTAACATATNTTGGGTCCAGCCTTGGTAACTAACAAATCAAACGCACTTCAGTGATGCAGCAAAAATGCACTTTAATACAAAACTCCCCTAGTTACGCTTTTAGCTCAATTTACGCTTTTGTTTTCATTTTTTGCAATCTGGCAATCTTGTTACGAAAATATTTTAAATCATTCTTGAAAAATTTCCCGTTCAAGTAAGTGCATTTGAATTCGCTACTCGCTTTATAGTTTTCATTTCATGTTTTACTGTTTTTTCTTTAAATTTTATTTTCTGTAGTTACATGAAATTATTACTTATTGTGTTCTATTTCATTTGTTGTAATTTCTTTGTAAAATTTTTTTTAGTGCTTCTCACATTATTGTATTGAGATATTTTGCTTTGGCTAGATTGATGCAATATTAGAAAGCACTCTTTTTTGCAGATATAATTGTGTGAGCTGATGAAAAGATTATATCTTTTATTTTCCGGATTTAAAAAAAAAAGTTCCTGTTTTTTGTTATTTTTATTTTTTCCCATTTTTTCATTGTTCTGTAATTTTTCCCTGTTTTCTTTGCATTTGAACTGATATATATATTTAAAAAATGTTCACAGCAGGGGAAAATTTTCGTGTATTACACATATCTGGTATCAGGTACTGCATACAATTTCAGTTTTAAAATTTAAATAGTAAAAAAAAGTTTAAAAAAGATCAATCAGCATTTTAAATGCATTACATAAAACTCGGTATCAATAATTAAAAGGGTAAAAAATGATTTGAAACTAATAAAGTTGAAAAACAAACATGGATAACATTACAAGAAAGTGCAACATTAATTACCTTTTTGTCATTGAAGTCTCATTTTTATTGAAAGAAGCTAGTGGTTCTTCATCTGAACTACTAATATTTGAGCCTGAAAGACTATTGGAAAACTTAGTTTTCTTTGTAGCGGCTAACATGTCTTCATCTTCATCCTCCACAGTTATATCACTGGTTTCCTGAGAATTTTTGTTTTCTTTTTTTAGGTTGCTTTCTCTTGATTGCTTATTGTTCTCAACTTCATTATTGGTCTGCTCACTTGTAGGTTTAGTCAAAGACATTTCCATTTTGGTTTTTGTTTTTAAAGAACTTAATGGCTCATCTGAATCACTTGAGCTTGCACCGTGCTCACTAGACCCAACATTTGAAGACAGAAGTTCAGGTTTTGACAATCGTTTTCTTTTTTTGGCTGGTAAAAATGAGTCTTCATCTGAATCACTCAATATTTTGCGATTAAAATTATTTGTAATGTTTTCTTTAGTTTCTTCATGGTCCGAATTTTTCAAAGAATTTTTTCGATTACTTTTTGCTTTTAGAGAAATTAAGGGAGATTCATCTGAATCACTAGAATCTAAGAAAGACTTCTCAATTCTTCCTGAAGATTTAAGCTTTCGATTGGTTGGTTGAGAAGTAACATTGTTCTTTGAGTTTTTGACAACTTTGCTAAGTGACTTTTTCTGATGTTTAACTTCCTTACTAGGCAGTAATAATTTCTGCTCCTTCTTCTGTCTTTTAGACTTAATAAGAAGTTCATTATCAGAGTCACTAGAAAAGTCATTTGAAACAGAATTTTTAGTAACTTTTTTCTTAGGCAATAAAGGCTCATCATCTTCAGAAGTATCAGCAACATGTTTTACTTTCTTTGCCTTAGATTTTTTATTAGCATCTACCTTAGGCAGTAAAGGTTCATCATCAGATTCTTCTGAAATATCAAGATCTTGTTCATTCTTTTCCTTAGATTTTTTAAGAACATCTTTTTTAGGCAGTAAAGGTTCATCATCAGATTCTTCAGAAGTATTAGCAACAGATTTTTCTTTCTTTGCCTTAAATTTTTTAACATCTTTTTTAGGCAGTAAAGGTTCATCATCAGATTCTTCAGAAGTATTAGCAACAGATTTTACTTTCTTTGACTTAGATTTTTTAACAACATCTTTTTTAGGCAGTAAAGGTTCATCATCAGATTCTTCAGAAGTATTAGCAACAGATTTTTCTTTCTTTGCCTTAGATTTTTTAACATCTTTCTTAGGCAGTAAAGATTCATCATCAGATTCTTCAGAAGTATTAGCAACAGATTTTTCTTTCTTTGCCTTAGATGTTTTATTAGCATCTACCTTAGGCAGTAAAGGTTCATCATCAGATTCTTCTGAAATATCAAGAGCTTGTTCATTCTTTTCCTTAGATTTTTTAACAACATCTTTTTTAGGCAGCAAAGGTTCATCATCAGATTCTTCAGAAGTATTAGCAACAGATTTTTCTTTCTTTGCCTTAGATGTTTTATTAGCATCTACCTTAGGCAGTAAATGTTCATCGTCAGATTCTTCTGCAGTATCGGCAACAGGTTTTTCTTTCTTTTCCTCAGATTTTTTATTAGTATCAACAACTGGCTCTTTTTTCTTTTTTGATTTTTTTATAATATCTTTCTTATGCATTAAAGGTTCATCAGAAGTATCAGCAATTGGCTTTCCTTTCCTTTTCTCATCAAAGTTCATAGCACTATCATTATTATCATTGCTTCCATTTAGAAAATGAGAAGAGCCTTTTTCTAAAGATTCACAGTCTTGAACACTCAAAGTTTCATTGTCATCAGTTGGATTAAATTCATTTCCATTTAATTTGACTTCTACAGCTTCAAGAGATTCTTTATGACTTACGCCTAGACCTATGGAATTAAACATTATTAAACCAGAATTTCCTCATGAAAAACAAGAGTAAAACTTTCCTTTCTACATAAAACAGATTGATTATTCTTAAATTTTGGAAAAAAGAAATAGATAAGCCTTGAAAAAAGTCTTTATAGGTTCCTATATGCATGACTCAGGTACATAAAACCAGTATAATAATATTTAAGCAATATAAAATTTAGTGACCAACTTATCCACATTATTTAAAATAAGAATTTACTCCCTAAATTTTGTGTGGATAAAATGTTTAGTACCAGCTTAAAATAACAAAAATTAAAATCCTAAGGTTGCAGTTCTCTCTCTCTCTCTCTATATATATATATAGCAAAATAAATGAATACATGAAGGACAAAAAGGAAAGAAGAAAAAACGAAAATTAAGAAAAACAATAAGTTTTATTTACTGCACATAAGCTGCAAGTAAACAGAACTCATAAAATAATATATATATTTATATATAGTGTTCTCCCACATTCTTTTTTTTTTTTTTTTT
>NC_092205.1:13000444-13008762 GCF_043381705.1 Parasteatoda tepidariorum
CCCCCCCCCCTTTTTTTTTATTTAGGAAATGTTGTTTTTTTTTAAATTTTGTATCAATGAAGAATCCACTTGTGATTTATTTAGTTAATGATAACTATTTAAATGTAATTTTAAATTTCATTCCACTCTATAAATCTTTTTTATACTGTCTGTCTAGTTATATAGCTAAAATTCACTTGATATTCAGCTTCAGAGATACTCAAATCTTTTATTCAGGGGAAGTTATATATTAATGATTATTTTGGTGTTTTTAAATTTTACCATTATTTTTCCTTAAATGAATACCTTTAATTTATCAAAATGCTTCTTTAAATGTTTATTTTCTCATTATTTTCAATTTAAAATTTAAAAAAAAAAAGCTTTAAAGTTGAATATTGATTAATCCTTTTTTTTTTAGTATATTTTATTTTAAAGAAAATTAGTAAAAACTTTTATTTTGATTATGAGCGAGAATTACTTTAAATACACTATCAAAAATACACTATCAAATGATTCAATATTTTGTGTTAAGAAGATAGGTGAATGAATAATGCTGCTGTAAAATGATTGTAAATGATTGCCCTGTAAATTAATGAATTTGCCTGAAAATATGATGATGCTAGGGCTTTTCCAACTTTTTAATATACATTTATTTTAAATTTTTTTATGTTTTATTTATGTTACAGTTTATGTTATTGTCCTAAAATTTATACAGCACATAAAAAAAAGAATTTAAGTCCTTGATTTTAAAAATTATGAACAAATTTTAATTAGTTCATTCAAATGAGACATTTGAAAAATGAATTTTTCTCATTTGTTTAGCATTACTTTATTTCATTATAAAGGTCTTGTTTTTCAAATATTTGAAAGATAATATCAATAATGTACAGTTCTATTAAATAAAAAAATTTATTTGGAAGACAATAGAAATTAATATGAAAAAATTATACAAGAATAAATAAAATAACAATAATTTGCAAAATGTTACATTTCCAAGCAAATCTTATTTAACATTGAAACTAATTTTCAAAATCTATCTAAATTTCATTTCACCAAGAAGCTAACATAAATAGTAGCATTAAAAAAAAAAAAAAAAAAAAAAAAAAAAAATCAGAACATTTTTTGGAGCAGTATACATATACTAGACTACTTTTAAAAAACAAACAAAAGACAAAAAAAGAAAAGTATAAATAGCTCTACTTAAGTGAAATAAAGTAAACTTTATTTAAAAAGTATAATAAAATATACTATTTTTAATTTTAGAATTACTTTGCTTAAAACAGAAAGTTTCAACAGTTACTAGTATAATTTTATCAACATTGAACAACTCATAATAATTTTAGGTTAATGTATGGAATTTTTTTATACTATATTGCATAAAAAATTATTAATTACCAGCATCAATTAGTTAATATTCCCTCATACCAATACATAATTAAAATTAGCAATTGATTTAAAGATTTATTTAATTAAATAATTTTATATGTTGATTAAAATCTATCATTTTTAAAATCAGATGAAAGAGAGAAATTGATAATTGTGAAACTAATTTAGCCCACCCTATATACAATCGAGAATACAATACACCTCTGAATTATGAACCCTGCTCAAAGCAATTATTTTTTTCTGGTAAACTCAAATATGGGCATAAAGAAATGTGGTGCTACTAAAATTAATAATATTAATATGATTTTAAACATAATTTTCACATGAACTTTTAAATGTTTGTTATTTTATTCCTTCCTCATAAAAAATCTTAAATAAAAGCCTGGTTGATAACAAAACACAGCATCCTTTCACAACAGAAATAAATAAAATTAT
Source organism: Parasteatoda tepidariorum (assembly GCF_043381705.1). Taxonomy (NCBI): domain Eukaryota; kingdom Metazoa; phylum Arthropoda; class Arachnida; order Araneae; family Theridiidae; genus Parasteatoda; species Parasteatoda tepidariorum. The sequence goes on from NC_092205.1 coordinate 13,002,245, forward strand.
CTACCTACATGAAAGCACAATTTTAACTTAATTTTGTAGAGATCATTTAGTTAACAGTTTAAAAAAAAATTGCTTTAGAAATTGAGTTTTTAAAATCTCTTTAAAAGTAGTGCTTATTTTATTTGCCAATAGACTAGACAAATTAATTCAATGTAAAAAATTTATATTTAAATATATATAATTTAAATACATATAATTTATATTTAAATTAGTTAATGTTACTAGATTATATCTTTTTATTTGTTTATTAAAGTTAAATAGTAATATTAAGTTACAGACTTTTAACACTCTGTATTCAATGTTTAGTGTAAAAAAGAATCATGTTATGGAAATTCTTTACTTAAAAATAATATAATGCAATATTAAAATGTCAGTACCTGAATCACAAGAATGATCATCCGTAACATCAGAACTTGTACTTTCAGAAGCACTTTTAGAGTCATTGACCTGTAAAGAAAGCAAATAAATACATATTCTTCTGTTTTTTAATCTGTTGCTGTTTCGATGCCTATGTAACATTTAGGTATATTCTATGTACCTACGAACATTCATCGAGCCATCATGAAACGTAAAATATAAGTACAGTACAACCGAGCGACAACAATATTTTGGAGTTCAAATAAATATATTGTTAAAACAAGGGCCTACATACTTCGAGGGCACAATAAGATTTTTTTAAAATTTTAATTTAAGATATGCATTAACTATAAACATTTATATATTATATAAAAAATTAATTTATAGAGTGTTATTTAGGGTTTAACAATTGAAATAAATTCAGAAAATAAGATCACAAACATACCAGAAAACCGTTCTTATTAAAAATAATCCAATATTTTTGTTTGTTTGCAAATTTTTTTGACTGTTAAGTCAACCAACAAAGTATGCATAGGGTCAAAAGCGCGAAAATGATATTCGTTATTGAAAATTTTACCTATGACAATAAGGATTAGGATTAACTTGGATTATCATCATCATCTTCTTTCTCATCATCATAGAATTCTTCATCATTATTTTCTATTTCATCGATAATTTCAGAGAGAATCTCTTCATCCTGGGAAAAAGGTAAGATCGTCATCCGCAGTTAAATAGTTCTCCATGTTAGCACCATATTTTTTACCAATATTTTCCTCATGTTGGGAAAAAGATTTTTGGTGATTCAAAACATGTTCTTGATCATCTGAAAGATCATTGTCCATGGAATTTTCATCATAATCAGATACAATTTTATCTTCCAAAGCACATAAGATGGCCTTTTTTCAACAATTCAAAATGATTTTCTCTGTTAGTTCTCAACAACGTCACTTGCATCCTTAACATTTACAGCTTTAAAAGGGTCTTCTACTTTATTTTCAAAGTTTCCTGTGATATCTTTTAAAACACTCAATTACGACCATATCGAAAGGCTGGAAAATGGAGTTTTGGAATCGAGATATGATTGGTACAGTTATCAATCAACAATGTAATTTTTTTCCTTCCTTTTCTTCATTTTTTCTATCTTACTTCAGCAACCATTCAGAAAAAAATTTAGACGTCATCCAAGTTTTTTATTGGTCTTATATTCCACGGGGAGGTTTACCACATTTTTAAAGCACCTGGGCTTTAATGATCCGCCTATAACAAGAGGTTCTTATCCTTAAATGCCAACATTTGATCTAGTAGGCTTCATCTGCATTTTCTGGTTCATACTCTTGAAGAATATCTTTAATCTTTTTTTGCCTACATTCATTTGCCTTGTTAATCAAAGCAAATTTTTTTCCCTCCGCGAAATTCTTGGCAAGTTATTCCAGACAATTGACACAGTGAATATAATGTAAATCGATTAACACAGATTTAGAGGAAACTTCTAACATATAGATTTTTTTTTCAGATGTAAAGGTAATTTAATACAAATCTGTTTATATTAAGGTTTTTATTTTTATTTTGAAAAAGATTAGATTAAATATAATTTAATTTTTAAATAGCAGAAAATATTCATGAAAATTTTTGCATGACAGATAAAGTAATTTGTTATGAAATATGAAAAAAAAAAATATGAGAGCATAGTGTTGCAAATATTTTAATATATATATATATGTAACATAAAAAGCTTCAATTGATCTTTTTATGTTATCCTAATTAATTATTCTAATCGAAATACTTTCTCACACTTTTAAAAGCCACATCCTGTTCTTAAATCTATTTTTGGCTCAAGTATGCATTTAATTAAAAGCAGGACATATTTCCCTTTGCTCTGTGTGGGAAACATTCGATCTATTTCATAAACCAATAGCAACTACTAAGATTTCCCTCTTTCCCAAAATTAAGACATTTTGCGGATTTTACTTTGCAAGATTTTCCCTAACATATAACCAAGGAGCACAACTTTTCGTGTGCACTTTTACTCACTCTCATGACTGCTGTTGTCTAATAATTAATAAATAAATTTTGTACCCTCCTTCCCGACCTATGACCTGTTTTAATCCTTCCACTCGGCAAAGACGTTATATATATATACAAATTATTGTTTAAAATATCTTAATTAAAAGAATTACCTGATATTAAAGCAGTTTGAGAAAGCAATCAATATGATAATAAAATAATTTGTTGAGAAACATGAATTAATGCTATTAACAATAAAAAATTAAGGGGGACAAAAATTGAGCATTAAAAATCTAACCTTAAACATTTTATAGCATAAACATTAATCTTAAACATTTTAATAAATAGATTTATACAAATCAATATTTAAAATATTGAATTGGATAAGTATAATAATTATAGAAGAAAAGTTAAAAAAAGTTACATAAAAGTATATTTAATACCTCAATATTATTATCTGTAATAGCGTCTTCAGAATTCGAAGGCTTCTTTTTCACGAAATCAGTATATGCAGATACAACAGCAGCAGAAAACAGTTTTTTTTCTTCCTTAGACATCTTGGCAATACCTTGTTTTTTCAAATACATTTGCTTCAATTCTGCTTTGGTAACAGTACTGTAAGAAATAAGGAAATATTCAGCAAGTACTTAATATAAATGTAATGAACTAATTACAGAAAAAATAGTAATATATTTATATTAGTAAAAAATTGCCAAGGAATCAAGAATTTCAGCAAATACCTTCAAATTATACTCAGGGGTCTGTCTAGGTTTTTCTGAGAGGTACCTGTTTTGTGAAAATTTCGACAAAATTTGCGAAAAATTAAAAATTATAGGTATAAAAAAATTAACACAAAAATATGGTAAAAACATGGATTTATTGTTTCTTGAGAGATACAAAAATAAAATTTCAAGAAAAAGTATTTTGTGAAACTACCATTTTTCCTATAGTTGAATTTGTGAAGGTACCGCTAAACGGTAGTAAATTCGGCCTGGACAGACCCCTGATACTAATCTTTGATAGATGTTTTAGCAATTGCATAGCATCAAAAATTTTATTCCAAAGTCATACTATATCTCTACACATTCAACTTTCCCGGCTCCATTCATAACATAACACCTCTACAGATGTATGACATATATCTCAGACATATGACATATTCAGCAGCCCCTTAAAATTAATTTGAACATTCTAATTTATCCAGGTAGTATATATAGATTGAAAAACAATACACGCAATTCTTTCACCTCAAAAAAACATCAGTATAGTGAATTTACAGACTAGTTTATACAATATCTATATTTATATAGAATTTTAACTTATTGTATCGAATTTTAACTCAGATAACAATTGTGATATGCGCATCGCTTAGCGTCACACTTATATCAGCACAATCCAGATCCCACAAAAAAAAATTTTTTAAAAATTTAATAAATAATAAAAAAAATTGAAAAACAAGTTCACAACAAATCATAGATAAAAAATGTAAAAAGATATTGCCTGCCTTTCTATTTCTTTATTATGATTTTTATTTTAAATTCCATGACTACTTTATTTTTCTTTCTGTAGAAAAAGTTTTAAGAATATAAAAATTAACTTCGAAAACACTATTATTCGACAGAAACAGATAGAATAAAAAGTATTTCTAGCATATAATGCATATGATTTTCATTCAATAGGAAGATGTAAAAAAATTTTAAACATCAAACATTAATTTCTATTAACTCCCAGACAAGTTTGTATATAAAAGAAATCGTTGTTGGTTATTCATAATAATTGCAAAACATCAGGTGTAAAGCTAAGCAACAATTTTTATCACTTTTATCTTACATTTCCTTTAACATAGAATAGTAAAATATAAAAAAATAATAACGTAAAACAGGCATGAATGTACATGTTTTTATCTGGAAAAACAGGAAATCAAATTTGCTCAGAATTTCAAAGATGAAAAATAATGAATTACCCTAAATCAACTGTTAGCAAACTCTCTTTCAGAAACTCTTGTATAGACTCCATTTTTCATATGAGATATTAATCTCTGCAATTAAAGAGTATTTTGGACATAAGAGTACTGACAGACTTAATTACAGAAACTACACTTGATTTCCCGCACAAAATTTGCCGCCCGTTCTAAACAATTGTGTTGCGGTTGCATTGCGTTTCCAGCCGTCTATTTCTGTTAAGATCAAAGACCCATATGCACAACATTTCTACAATGTAAGCTAGAAGTTAGTTTAGTTATCTCCCTTGAGATATTTATATGATCGTACATCCATGGACCTAACTTATTTCTGACAACATCTGATCGATTTCTTCTATTTTACTAACCATTTTTTTGTTATTATTGGGAAGTTGTTATTGTTTTGTTATTATTTGTGGTTTTTCAGTCCCACATTGGACAGATTGTTAAGACACGGTTTCCAGCAGATCACCGAAGTCAAGCATCACTGGCTGCGGTCAGTGTGCTGGTGGGTGACCACTTGGATCAGTCTGTGAAGAGACCGAGGGTGTGTGGTATTGGTCCTCGTTAAACTGCTCTGCCGTAAAGTGCTCGACTTCGCTTGCAGGTCGTCGGGCTACCGAAGCGGGGGAGCCACCCCTCTGCTGAGGATCAAAATTGTTATGGCATGTCTTCGGATCATCCTCAGCTCAGAGATGTTTCCCAGACCGTCGCCAATGGCCCTTTGTGCAGCTCTAGTGCGACCTAAATGAACAACAACTACAACAGCAGTTTTTGTTGTTAATAATTGAAGTGCGAGTTAATAAAATTATTATGACAGTTGAATTTTTCGACAACAATGGATAAATAATTACTATTGTATGCAAAAAGGGGAAAAATCACGAAGAAATCACTTAAAATTGCATTTACTTTTGAACTGATTGGATATTTCGAAAAAATACTCTTGTTGAGTTTATAATTGAATGTGGTCCTTTCAGCATATCCTTTAAAAAACTTTAAGGTATATTTGAGGTTGTTTTGAGATATTTAACCTCGATAACTGCAGTTATCGAGGTTGTTTTGAGGTATATTTGAGGTTGGCAACAACCATACAAAGTATACCTCAAAAAAGGTTGTAATTGAGGTGTACGAGATTGTTTTACTTGCACTTCAGATCATTTTGTGGTTCTTTGAAATTCACTTCAAATCAACCAGGCTGATGAGGTTATTTTCAAGGTATACTGAAAGTTTTTCTGTCACTTAAAACAAAAAAAAGGCATTCATGATGAATAAAAAAATTTACCTCATTTCAACTATAGAGTGTGAAGTATTAATTGAGGTGCATGAAATCTTATTATTTATACCTAAACTCATTTCGATGTTGTTTTAAATTCACTTCATATCAACCAAACTGATAAGGTAATTTCTGAGGTATACTAGGTTGTTTTCCTGACACTTATAACAAAAGAGGTATTCATGAGGTATAAAAAGTTTTACCCTGTTTCAACTAAAGAGAATCAGGTGTTTATTGAGGTATATGAAGTTACACACATTTTATTTATACCAAAGTTTATTTTGAGGTTGTTTAAAGTGCACTTCATAATTAACTAGCTCACTTCCTAGAGTTCCGTGTGAACCGGCGAATAGCGTGTGTTTTGACAATAGAAAGTCTATGCGAAATTCGGTAAGAGTGTTTGATATTTATTATTTTAGTTTTATCACTTTAAACATATATGCTTCAAATTTCAAATTTAACTTTTATTATTTTTGTCTTAAGGACGCGTCTTACAGGCTAATGTTGTAGACTTAACAATAAAAGAGAAAATCTGAATATTTCGCGTCGCTGTTTAGGGTGACGCTACTGGTGAATCGTTACAGCAGGTTACACACAGTATATTTTATTGTTTGCTATTTGTTCAAATATAACTATTTTTTTTAATTTTGCTTAAATGTGTATGTTTCAACATAGTAGTATGCAAGCTGATTAATTGAATAAAATGTTCATAATTTCTCTTATAAATAAATCATTCAAAAATTTAAAGATTTTTAAATAGTAATTTTGCTTTAAAATTCTACTACAACTGTATGCTAATCGTTTGCTTGGATATCTGTATGTATATGCAGAGTTAATATTGGTTGTTTATGAGTGAAAATATGTATAATAACACTGCATTTTAAATCTGATTAACACGATATATATATATTTAGCAAACTCTCT
>NC_092205.1:13008805-13025795 GCF_043381705.1 Parasteatoda tepidariorum
TACAGAGCTTTTATCCACTAGTAGTTCCCTAATATTGCTGAGATGACCTAGGCTTAAATAGCACATGTGCAGCATCGATGAAGAAGTGGCTAGCAAGCTACTGCTCAGCCTTCCCCTGGGTAATAGTTCTGAATTTATACCAAAAAGAAAAAGTAATCTCACATAATAAACTACTGAATTTATGTAATTTCTTAACAGTAGTTTGCCTGATACTCGATAATTGAAAAATAGTAACTGTACTACTTCATTTTTTCATGTTCGATCACAGAACTGTTATTTTTCACTACATGTTATTTTTTCGCAATTTACCCATATTAATTATTTACTAAGCAGACTGTTATTACTTGTTAGAATATTAAGCAAAATTAAATAAAACCCGATTTCAAGTTCATATGACAATTTGTATCAAGGTTATGAGCATTTTTATGCAGCTGCTTATGGTTCATATTACTTAAAAAATTAACGAATTTCGGAAATCTTAAATTTTTTAGAAATCGGTCAATATTGTTTCTTATTTAATTTTAATGCTAAATTGAATAAAAATCAATTGCAAATAAAAGCATTCATTGTTTGAAAGTTATATGCAGTTTTTTTTAAAATTTCTTCTGATGAGATAGGTTTTTATATTTAAGCAAATTATTGTAGCAACTAACAATTAGTTTTATTTTCTCGGTATTTTAAGTTACATAGGAAATATTTTACTCAACTTCTTTTAAAAGCATTATTTCAAATTGCTCTCTCTTAGACATTTTTTTCTCATAAAATTGATCACAATTTTAAAACAAATGCTCCCATCAGTTTGTGGATAGTGTAATTCGATTGAGCGTGAAAAATTCATAAACTTGGTACATAAATTTAAAATTTTAGGTTATTAAACTATTGTTAATTCTTGATTACATTGATTAAAATATTAAAATTCTCAAGAAACTCTGATGTGATTGACAATATTGAAAGTCCTTTTCAGAATCAGTGCCAAAAATTTATTAAGAACTACTTGTTTCATGAAGTCTGACAAAAAATTCTAAAATATAGACTTGTCTTATTGAGTTTAGAGATTTGTAAGAAAAAAGGAAGGAAAATCTGATAATTAAACTTTCAAGTACCATAATCAACGATGTAGGTTCAATTATGGAAAAATAAAGAGTGTTAAAATTTCCAAATAAGATTGAAATTATCTATTTCAATTTCTACAAAGATTGTTAATGGTAATACTTTCTTCAGCGTATTTTATTTTTTGACTGTGGTATCTGACACACTTTTAAACGCTTTCAGCTAGGAGGATTAAATAGAAATGGCGGAAGTGGAATGGCATTTAACTGGAAAGGAAAATTAATTTCATTCAGTTAATTTAAGTCTTGAAAAAAAAAAAAAACAATTTCTAATATTTTAAAAACCGCCGCTATAATTGTAAATATGACTTTGTTACTAATTTATATATTTTTTGTTTTAGGTTCCAATACTTCCAAGTTTCTACAGGGAGACAAAATCAATATTTATGATATTTTTGTTGGTTTCTAAAAAAAAAAGAAAAATGAAATTTTGGTTTTATATAAAAGTATTTTGAACTTCAGTTGACAAATTATTTAAATTTATATTTTTAAATTAATTTATATATTCACCTTAGAAATCTATCTTATAAAAATGTAATTTCCCACAAATAAATTTTTTTTAACTGTAGAATTCGGATTAGCGTCATTTCAGGATGATTTCATTGAATCTATTAAAATTACAGGAGAATTATAAATTTGAAACTTTCTTTTACTAACAAAAAAAAAGCGATTACTGCCGAAAGTGTAATATCAGGCTGATAAATGAAGATCTCTACTAGTGAAAAAATCTAAAGATACACATTATTCCTTATATAATATATATAATATGTTTAATAGTAAGGTTAAACATTAATAAACTTGGTGGACCGCATAACACCTCACGTTTGGGAATTACTACCTTCGTAAATATTAAAAATACAGCTTTAGGTTGAGCTAGACAAGCATGAAGTGTAAAATGTCGTATTTTTATTTTGATAAATTAATACTTCTAAAAATAAAAAAATATATACTTGAGGTTACGAAATAATATAACCTAGGATAGAACATGGAACACCTCACGTTAACCCACTGGCGGTTTAGCGAAAGGGCAAGATTCTGAGAGTATTTCTTCCGATACACTATTTCCCGATACAAAATTGGTTGATTTATAACAACCAAAACCAAAAGTGTTACCTTAGGAAGATTAATAATTACCTCGACAACTGTATAAATCTATACTTGAGGTTGAAAAATAATAACCTAAAGTAGAACATCAAACACCTACGTTCATTAAAAACAACCTGTCTAACGGTCGAAAAATACACTTGTGTTTGATTTATTAATAACTTGATGTGTGAAATGACGCATCTTAAATGACAAAAAAATACCCTTACTCTACATCATAAAAATATATACTTGAGGTTGAAATATAATAACTGCACGTTAGTAAAAAATTACCTTTACAACTGTAAAAAAAAAACACTTGAGGTAGTTCCAGAATAACCTGAAGTGTTAAATGAAACACATTAGGTTGTTGAATTAATACTTTCACAGGTTTGAAAAAAGATACTTCAGCTAGATAAGTCATAACCTAGGTTGGAAACGAAACACCTTCATGTAGTAAATATCTACCTCTCCACAGATGTTAGATGAAACACCTCACATATACTTTACTACAAGTGTATGTAGTTAACAACGAACTACTTTCAAAATATAGTCACTATACTTCATTACTTTCAGGAGAACTTTGCTTGAGAATACAATTAACATCCATGTTCAAAATGGTTTTGAATAAGAAATTGAACTATTTAAACAGGATTAATTAAGAAATTGTTATTCACATTTACATGAGACTTTTTGTTTTTCTAAACTTTTTTTTTTGCGAATTTTTCCTTTTACAATTCAATATTTTATGCCTTTCTCGAAAGCAAATATTTAATTTAAGAAATGCTGGGAAATTATCGAATATTTTCTGTTTTGCTAAGCGTTTAATGCTATTTTATTTTCTCAAAGAAATTAAATAGGGTAAACTAACCATTGAAGGAACACTTAAGCTTCGTTTCCCTTTTAAAAAATCATAATAATTTCAAAATTCGTAATTTTAGTTAAATGACAGTGTCAACATATTTGTTAGTTATTGCAAATTATGTAACAAAAATTGTAGAGAACTGACATAATATTGCCTTAAAGTTTTGGAGGTTCAAATAACAAGTAATAAGAAGACCCAGTGAAGGAACAGCTCTTACCAGTGAATGAACTCCTAGTAAAGGAACACTTAATTTTGGTTATTTTTTAATGCTCTTTATGAATTTATAAGCCATACAAATATTTAAAAGCAAGCCTATTCTTGAAATTATAACACACAAATACTAGGAAAATTTTAACTTTTTTTTGTAATCATGAATTGAAAATTAAAGTATCAACATATGTATCAACATATGTATCAACATATGTAAAGTATCAACATATGTATCAACATATGTAAAGTATCAACATATGTATCAACACATACTGTTCATTCACTGGGAAATCTATGCCCAGTAAAGGAACATGAATGTTCCCTCACTGGTTAGAAGTTGTTTTTCGTATTTTTAACATACTTTTGATGCGGAACATCACTAAAGGTACAAGAAAATTAAAGTTTATCTTTTATCTTCATTAACTTAGAAAAACATCCATTAAAGGAACACTTGTTCCTTCTCTGGTTTTTCATCGTTTGGTGATCCAGTGAATAAACACCCCCTTATCTCAGTACTTTATTATGCTATGATGCTCTACAAAAAAATAAAACGTAACTTCAATAACTATCTTTTGAATTCTCTTTTTCACAGTGAGAAAAATAAAACTATTGCATGCAATTAATTCCACTTCAAACATATACATGCAAACACTCACCTTATAATTTTTTCAAAGAAACAAGGTGTTGCAGAGATAATAACAAATTCAAAAATTTTTCCAGAGAAGTCTATTTGACCAGGTAATGCAAAACATCGCTAGATGACTTCCTATTGTTTGGCAGTAAGCTATTGTTACCAATCAATCTAAAGAAAAACTTTCAAATTCTTATTTTTAATCAATATATATGAAATGTTCCTTCACTAGGTAGTGTTCCTTCACTGGTTGGTTTACCCTATATTGAAAATTACCGAGAAAATATGTTCCCTTCCTTTGAAATAGCATCAAAACTTCACGAGCGTCAGAGATTCAATTGCGAAGCATCAAAGCTTCGCAATTTCCGGTGTGGTCAAAATGATAAATTAGCTGTTATGGCCAGTTAAAATATTATTTATTTGTAATTTTATTAACGCTCGGCTACAGGGGCATTCAAATAACGCCCATTGACTTACCAGCAAAGATTCGTACCAATCAAAACCGAAAAATTAGTTACATTTGACCCTTGTTTCGTTACAGCACTAACGTTAAAAGAAGTTGCCACAAATCGCTACCAACTACTTTTTTTTGTACTCGCGATATTTATTTCACCACTTTTTAAAAAAAAACGACAACTTTTCACCTCTGTTGTATAATTTGTATGAATAAGAATTACAAAACGATTCCCTTCGATTGCAAAGATGTTTTTTGTTTAATTGAAAATGGTTAATATATAGCAAAAAAAAATGGATTATGAAGATTTTGTCTCCAAAAATATTTGCTGTATTGACTGGGTTAAATTGCTTTTCCTGAAGTGATGCTAAGAGCTTAAAATCATGATATATAATAATTTTTAAATTATGACTGATTGTGTTGTGAAATATTTGGAAGCATTTTAAATAGAATAAATATTTTAGGAACTTGTTAGAACTTGTAGTTAATATCAATTTAATACATTAATTAGGAGACAATATAATTTAGTTAATTATAAAAACAAATTGAGATGAATTAGTAAATATTTTTAGTCTATTAAGAGAATATTTTCGGTTTAAAATAACGATTAAATATGTTTGATTGAATTAAATTAATGAAAATTTGCACTTATTTTTACAAACACCCAAATTTTAAAATATTAAAGCAATTTTTTTGTTGTAATTAATTTCTTAAACTTATAAAGGAAACAAAATAGCTTTTGTACCAGCATTTTCTTTATATACTTCATCATTCCAGGTTAGAGCATATTGGACCTTTGTTATAATTTTCCAAAAGTAACTCCGAATTCCGTAATTTATTAATGATCTTTAATTAATTATTAGCTATCTTGCACCGAGTTTTTTTTTGTTGCTTATTTTCTTTTTATGTTGTAATTATATTTAACAAAAAAATTTTTACTTCTGTAAAAATAGTTTCTTTCATGTAAATATTTGGAAAAAACATTTCACTTCTATCGTAGATGAGATCCTTGTAATAATCCAAAGTTCTTAAAATAAATAAATAACTTACCCAAGAAACCTTTAAATTATTCATTTCTTATTTATTTAAACGTTAAATGATCTTTTAATACAACAATATTATTTTAACATATATACATATTTACATATATTTAAAGCACTCTACTGAAAGTCTCTAATGAAAATTCATTATAGTTAACTTTACAAACATATATCAGAGATCAATTTTATGTGTACGTAATTGGTAAAAATTATAAATTAAAATTCACGTGTCATATAATAATTTTTATGTGATTTTATAAACTTTTACCTTATTAATTTACAATTTATTTGTAAAAAATATGCAACTAAATACATATCTATAGCAAAACAAATGCATATAACAGGTAAAATAAAAGTCAATTACGATTATCAACTGTACAATAATTTTCACATATTTACATATATACAATCTAATATAGTCAAAGAATTTAAAAGAATATCGTTGGTATTCAAAATATCGTTGGTATTCGAAATATCGTTGGTATCTTAAATTGAAAATATCGTTGTTATGATTCTTATGATTCTATGAATTACGCAACTTACGTAACTTATGAATTACGCAACCTATTCAAGACCAGAACCGCGATAAAACATCTAACTAATGTTAATTTCTAAAAAAATAAGTGTAAATTTCTAAATGAATTGCGTACCGAGTTTTGGTTATAAATTACAAATATGGAAGAAACGTTAAAAATTATCATTTGAAAAAGAGTAGTAGAGAAAAAAAAGTTTTTTTTTCTTCATTTAAGAAATTGTAGTATTCAGATTACATATTAAGTGAATTATCCAATTGAGAATAATTTTGTAATAGCCAGATAAAAAATATTTGGGCATTTCAATGACATTAAAAAAATTAGACTAGATTTTACACAATTTTTTTTTCCGATACTGCCTTAAAAGAAGCAAGAGCAAAACTTTTTTTCTATATAATTAAAAAATTAAATAAGTGCTGCTAATAATATTTCTTAAATATAAATTAATACATAATTATGAAAGTAGACGAATGTTAAAGTAGAAGAAAAATTAAAATGAAGGAATTAAAAAAGACACTTAGACTTGGAAAGTTTTTAAGATATTAATCCTAGAGTAAAAGAAGTTGTCGAAAGATGTTAGTCAGGTTAGTAAATAAAATAAAGTTAATTGCTGTTACATGCAAGACGAAAAGGAAACTAATGACCGAAATATTCTTCGATAAGTTGATGAAAATAAGTGAAAGAATAACTGTTTTTAAGGAAAAAATGCAGTAATATAACCAAATTCAGGCAGTAGAGCAGTAATTAGTTGCAATTAAAATAAATACTTCAAAAAAATTACATGAAAAATGCTAACACAAGATTCATTGATAAGTGATGTAAGTTACCGAGCATTCTGAAGTAGAAGAAATATCCTTATTATTTTTGATGCTATAAATTATCGAAAATTGGGCAATAATTTCTATCGAGGGTCTTAAGGTTGAGCTTTCAAAATATCAAAACTTATAATAGTATTCCTTTATGTATAAGAAACACATCAAAATTTAAATTTCCATAATTTATGAGCAATAAAGTAAAATTATTATCTTCCAAAAAGTGTTTTTTATAGAAAACTAGATTTTATACCAAAATAAAAAGTTCAAACCTGTGTATAATGCAAATTTTCCCCCCGTCTTAAAATCGATGTAATGTTTCAATGCTAGTAGAGAGTAGTTGTTATTTTTTGCAAAGAAATTACACTTTAAAGAGCAAAAAGCAATTTTTTTAAAGAAATTAAATAATTCTAAATTTGAATATGAGGATACATTTGTTATAAGAAAATGAAATGAAAACTGATGGATTAATACATAAAGAAAGAACTGTTTTTTAAGAGCTTGATTTCGAAAGAGCTGTTAATTCATAAGACTGTACTACTCTCCCATTTCCCTTCGATTACAATTCTAGTCTTTCATTTATTTATTCTTTTGGAGGGGGTTTTTCTTTTTGCAATTCGTAATTTATTTAAAAATTGCAAGCTAAGTCAAGCATCATATGAAGTTTAACATTAAAGGACTTTTTAAATTGTAAATATAACATAAATTCTTAAAATAATAAAACACAAAATGGTAGTAAGAATCATAACTAAATACAATGAGTTGAAAGAGGTATTGCTTTTTTTGTATTTTTGAAAGAAATTTTGTTTAAAAAAGTATTATGTTAGTACAGAAAGAGTGATAAAGTATGCAAAATAATATGAACTAAATTAGACTCAATAGTAAACAATTCATTGAATTATTTGAAATTGTTAATCACTTCGATAAACGAAAAAATTATTTGCAATTCAAATCATTATATTAAATAACCAATGTAAAGTTTGATAGTTAAATTTAAAAGGAAGAAAGTATGGAAATATTGAAAAGTGTCTAACTTAATTTGTACCAATTAATATTTCAGCTCACTTATCATTAGTTTAATTTAAGTTACGACAGAACTTGAGGAAATTTTGACAGATGTATCACCCATTTGTTTTTGTACTTATAAAAGAGTGATACGGAATTACATTCTCTTAAATAAAACACGAAACCTCAATAATTAGCAGCAAATTAACAATCTTTATAATGCCATGCATGTTTTAGTTCTTTTTGATATGATTATATCATCCTACAAATCCTTCCTTCGTGTAAATCGTTAGTCGTCTTAATAATATCTTCTCCTTTCTTCATGCAAATCGTTAATCATCTCAATAATTTCTTCTCCTTTTTCTTGTAATTTATCGGTGTTGCTCAACCCTCCTCATGATTCGTTGAACAAAGTGGCGAACAATTCGTGGCAATATATACCTGGATTCATTCTCACTTCCGGATGCTTCGAAAGTCTCTGATCGGTTTTCAACTTGCTTCTCCGGAACTTCTGAAACATCATTTACTTCTTCCTTCATTTCGACTTCCGCCTCTTCCTCTTCATCATCTTCCAAAATGTCGGAGTTGAGAAGAAGAGTTGCTGCTGAGAGTGCTTCATTTGTTAATAAAGCCTCAATAAATGGAGGAGTGTTGCGTTCTTGCTGCACTGGAAGGTAGGCATTTACAAATGTTTCTGATCCACGAAGGTCTCCATAGTGTCCATTCCATGGTGCTGCAACTATTGGGTGACGGGCTTGTTGCATGTAGGAAGCTTGACTCATCAAATGGACTGGATGACGTGGAACCATTGGGTAGACGTATTGCGCGCTCATTGCCATCGGAACTCTTGGAGCAATCATGTGAGGGTAGTGGCGAACTTGATGATGGACAGGAGGATGACGTGGACTGTATCCGCCAATGAACTGATGACGCAATGACTGGAGTAGTGGAGCACCTTGAATATGAAAAAAGTCTTCCATCAGCATTTTAGTAATAAGTCCTGCGGCTAATATCTCAGCAACATCGGAGCCTCCCCCACCACCACCACCTCCTCCCCCGAAGAA
Source organism: Parasteatoda tepidariorum (assembly GCF_043381705.1). Taxonomy (NCBI): domain Eukaryota; kingdom Metazoa; phylum Arthropoda; class Arachnida; order Araneae; family Theridiidae; genus Parasteatoda; species Parasteatoda tepidariorum. The sequence continues at coordinate 13,017,612 of NC_092205.1, forward strand.
ATCAAACATAGCATGTGATGGTGTCAAAAGGCAACATATTTGGACAGTTGCAAGAAAAATACTGTATTTTCTAATATTTTTACTCATATTGGTCAGCTGAAAATAAAAAAAAGAAGATATCATCAGGTAGATTTCCGTACCTTTAGAAAAAAAATTTGAAAAAAAAATGAAATATGAAGTTACACAAAACAAATGATAACGAAAAGCATTTTAATATTGTTTGTGCAAGCATAATTAATTTGAGTATAATAATGGAGAAAAAAAACTTTAAAATGCTTTGCGTTGGTTATATTAAACTATTTTTTTAATCTACTTATTCCGGTACAATCTTTTAGTTTTTTTCCCCGATGTTGCTTTCGTATATTTGTTTAGATTTTTTTCCTGTTAACACTGCAGCACAGTGTTAATGGTTATAAGCCTCCTTATATTGCAAGAGGGGTACACCTAGATTTCTTTCTAGAGGGGCTCTTTCTAGAAAATTTCAGTAATTAAGTAAATTTAGATAGGTGATATCTTTTTAGACACAGAGAAAGGCCAAGAATTAGATGAAGACATCAAGTCGAGATAAACTTGGAGAAATTGAAAGTTAGAAGAAAAAGTGGTAACTACTAGCGTGGAAAGACAAAAAGCCTTAAAGGAAGTCAGGGCTTTACAATGATTGTAGCACCAATAATTATATGATTTCAATTGCTCTAATTATTACTTTTTGCTGCAGAGCTTAAACATATATTTAATAATTCTTTTAAAAAAATAAAAAAATTTAAACAAAAAAAGACAGTTTGCGTAGTAAACATAGCAATTTTTTTCAACCCATACACCCACGATCTAAGCTTCAACTTGTATTCTGTTTTAAAATCAAGTTTGTCTTGTGTTTATTTTAATAACCACGTAACAATCCTTTATCTTTCATTCTCTTCTAAGGTTTAATCAAATTAACTCCACAGATAGATACAGTGAAATAAGCTTGGTAAAATAATAAGGAACCCCTAACCATTTCAGCATTCGCATATTTCTTTATTTGCGAAAGTTCATTAGTGAGGTTAATTTAATGAGTTGCGTTAACTATTATAATTGTATGATTTGCAATTGAAAGTTTTCAGAAATAATTGTTTGAATGTTTCATTTTGTCAATGCTTCACTTAAAAATTCTTTTATTCATCGGTTTCTAATTTTCAAACCTTTGCATATACCATTTTAATGACTGAATTAACGCATCTTCAACAACATATTTAATAATAATAACAAATATAAAAAATACAAAAACTACACGCAAAAATAATGAAACAATATTTTCTTGTTCTTTTTTTCTTTTCTTTTTGCGTTCTTCTTTTCGCGCACACGTGTCGCATTTTCCTCAAAAAAATCAGCAGCAAAAATAATTTGCGTGATAAAATAAATTTGCTGTTGCAAAAGGTTCAATTAAAACATTAAATTTTGAGGATTTCATTCGAGCAAAAACATGTACAGTAGTAACGTAATAATAAATTAATTTATATCAGTAGTATTTGAGCTTTAATGCCGAGTATACAATTATAAAGAGTGCCGGTATTGGTCGTAGCATTGTTTATTGTTCACATAACTGAGGTTGGTAAAAGCAATAATCCCTCCTAAAGAAGATGAATTCAATTTATTATGGTTTGTATAAGCCAGAATTCAAATATTTGTTTAAATGAAAAATTTGCATATTTTTCCGAAACAATATTGTTTTATCATAGAGTTCATTAGTTTCTCAACGTTGTTTTAAGTCACAAGAGGGTACTTAGGCTAGAATAGAATTAAAGTATACTTTTAAAAAAAGTAATACAGCTGCTCTAAATTTTTTTAAAAATTAACTCACACTTTTTGTTTGAAAAATGAAGCTCATAATACATGAAGTAGAGAAGAGATAAGCCACTGGAAGCTATTTAAACTTTATCACTTCCGTGGTGCAAAATCTTAACCAATAAGCATTTATAACAGTTTAAAAAATGTAATTTTTTTTAATCTTAAATTCAATAAAATGTCAATTTATATAATTATCCATTTATAAAGTTTATGTAATAACCTCTTTATTTAAATGAGCCTTTTTTATGCTTTGAAAAATATTTTAAGGAACACAGATTGTTTTTTACTCATTAAAACTTATGTTAATAGCACATTTGAATAACATTTATTAAGGATTCCAATTAGACAGAAAAAAAGATTCCACTACCCTCATGCTTAACTATGGGGAATAATATTTCTGAAACTTCCTTATTTATTACGCAAATAATTAGCATATTTGAACATTTTACTTAAATTTATTATTGAAATTTATTTTTTATTGAACAAAGAAGCCGAATTTTCAGTTTATAAATATTTTTAAAACGTAAATTTTAAGAAAGTTTTAATTTTAAAAATGTTTGCAACCTTAAAATTTAATAACTGTGTCCAATAAAAGACATTTAATAGATTAAATATATCAAAAATATTAGTTTCTTAACATATAAATAAATTCTGTGCGTATAATTATCTACGCAAATTAACAAATAAAATTTCTTTTCTGTCTAAAGGTGACGCTTAAGGGCGACTTATACTTATTAATCACAAACTGCAAATTTTTTTTAAAAATGAAAGGTGACTTGATTTCGTTACTTGATTTCGTTAAATTTCTTAATTATTAGTTAACTATAGATAAAAATAGGTTATTTATAAAATCGTACAAAAATTCAATAAATCAGTATAAAGAATAAATAAATCAACAACTTGAGTGAAGAATTAAAACACATTTTTGAGATAACAAATTGATATTAGTAGTCACAATAGAAAAAGAAAAAAATGGAAAGAAAAAATCGAAAGTTTTAACATTTCCCACTTATAAGAAGTGACCACAATTTTTTTTAAAAAAAATTCAAGTACCCAGAAATCGTTTTAAAAGATTAAAACAGTTCTAACTAATTTAGTAAAAAATAAACTAAATAATGATACGCTTTCGTACCTTTGTAATAACATTGTAGTTTCTCTAACCATCATTATATTTTAAATTTTTTTTTCGCTACTATAATTTTAAAAAACATTTGGAGTAGATTTAAAAATAAATTTCTAAAATAAAACGAATATTAATGTTTTATTTTCTTGGCTCAAAATATTTCCAATTCAAAAGTCGTTTGGCTTAGAACATTTTCATTAAATAATAATAAAGGAAGAATGTAAATTTTATATGTTCAAAAATAAGAAACTTCTCTGAAAAGAATTGTAAGCTAAGTCAAGGGCTTACCTTTTTAATATTTGATGTTTATATAAAGTGTCGAGAATTTTTTTAAAATTCAATTTTTAAGCAACTCACGATGCCGCGATTGCAGCACAAAGAATGAAACTGAAACTCTCACACCTGATGTTCTTAAGTCACATTGAGAAGAGGGAAAACGATTTTCATTAAAATATAGAGAGCATGGTTTTACCAGGAAACAATGAACTACTCAACTTGTCCACCCAATCACGGAATAGAGATGGAGGGAGGTGTGGGGGTGGCTATGTTTTTATTCATGGTCTATGCACCCACAACATTCTCAATCAGTAAAAAGAATGTTTTAATTTTTTTCCCCGCTTCTTGAAGGATGTTAATTCATCGATTTCCGAAAACGATTTTGTTCGACAAAAAAATGGCGAAAGAGACAGGAAGCTGACAACTTCTTGCTCTGTTAAATGCCGATCTCGGAAGAGACCGTTTTACGAATATTCTATTTTAGGGGTTGGAGGAAGGAAGTGTGGAATTTTAATTTCTTAAAAGCGAACTCTTTACTGTCACCGGACAATAATTAAAAAGACTTATGTCAGTTTGTTTAGTGGTTGTCGGAAGGAAGATATTTTTTTTGTTGTTGTTTCCTAACGACATCAGGAAGAAAATAAATACTGATTTATTGGAATCTCGAGTGTTGTGGTGGTTAAATAATTTTGTAATGCATTTAAAAGCTCTATTAAAAGGTGTTGAGCACACGTTTTCAGCGTGGGTTTGTTGGATCATAAATATAACGCTTTCCATAAACAGAGCCTGATTATTCCGTTAAGAGGCAAGAGATTGAATTAAATACAAGCAAAATATTTCTAAGATGCAAGGCGTTTTATACGTTACATTAAACCAATAATTTATAATTAGCATAAAAATAAAATTGATATCATTCTCTAATATTATTAGTAATTTTTAATCACCACGTCATTTAAAACTAATAAAACTTTTATGAGCAAATTTCTATTATTTAAAATTTAAATTTTTTTATATTAGCTTTATTGATTAGCATTCCCCAACAAACTTTCTTAGATCCAAAGTTTTGCAAAACTTTGCAGCTTTTCTGTGCAACAATGTTACCTTTAACATTGCTTCAATCTGAGAAACTTTTTATTTTAAAGCTATAGAACTAATTGATTCCTACGGCCTGCTGTTACGCCTTTCAAATGTACTCGCTTGCAGGTGCGAGTTTTGGAGTAGCAATAATAATTTTTGTATTTTTAAAATAGGTTTTAGTATTTAAAAAATATTCCAATTCCCTTACAAATTTATAAAAACTGTCAATCACATATTTTCCGACATTTAACGTCATGTTATTTACAATATTCCTCAAAGAAATGAATTGGCTTAAAAATTCTATAATATATTGAGATATAGTGCTGATGAGATATATTTCATACGAAACGATTCCTTTCTATACCCAAATTTAAAATAGAACTTTTTTTTTTAAAAAAAAAAGTAGAAATATTGAAGCATTCCTTAGATGTATGATTTTGCTTAGATGTATGACTGGGGAAAATATACACTAAATTTCAGTTCTACTAGCCAGACTGATAATTTTGCTCACCACTATTTTCACAATAAATATAAATATTTTTCAAAATAATAACAATTGTAGAATGAAGAACGTTTCGGTAACCAAAGCCATGAAAGGGAATTCGAAAATTTTAATTATTAAAATAAATTAGTTAAATTAAAACAGCCATAAGATTTCAATGATTCCAATATAATCCACATATCAATAAAAGTCATTAAAATAAAATTATAAGTCATTTAGCAGTCTAAAACAAAATAATACTACTAATTTTAATCGCATTTTTCTCTAAAAATGTTTATGATTACATAGTTTCGAAAAAGAATTTAGTTTTAATTAAAGGCTATAAATGGTACTTTAAAAAATGTTTCTGGGCTCTTAATTTTTGTCCTTTCTGTTTGAAATTTTCTGAAATAATGAATCGTTTTTAAGGTTCTATTTTCATATAATAATCAAGTGAACAGAAATTCTATCAGAGTTATTTTTTGGGGTATCGACAATTTCTAAAAACCTTATGGCAACAACAGAATAATTTTTTCTTCGAAATTTGACTTTAACCATTAGGCAACATCACAACAAAAGTTACAATTCTATGCATTCATACATTTACATAAGAAAAGAAATTTCATAAATTAAAAAAAAAAAAATATTTTATTTTTTTTCTTCCTGAGCATGGATTTATGAAACTAATTAACAAACTTTCATTTTGTCATAAAAGAGAAGATTTACAAATGCTTCAGTCATTGTTCATTTAGTAGATAGTATTTTTGAACCATGTGGTTATTAAACCTAGAAATATGTACCAAGGTGCCACCTGTGCATAATTTTTAATAATTTCGATACTTTTTGCTTGATTTTTTTTAAAACCTCCAGCACGATACTGGGCTCTCGAGATTATTACAACATCAGTAGATTATTATCTAAGTTTTCTTTTCATTTTTAAAAAACAAACAAACGAAAAATTAGGACAAGTTTCTGAGACTCCTTCTTAAAACATCTCTAATCTTGTTACTCATACTAATTCAAAAGTTGAAATGAGAGAACATGGCAAAGACTTAAAAGTGAGTTTTTTTCTGTTACCTGATTGCAGACTTAACTTTATATTAAATGTTTTTTTAAGAATCGTTGTATCTCAACTTAAATTTAAACAGCTTACAGCTTTTATGCACATGTATGGTCTTTTTTTTTAAAGACCATACATGTGCACATTTTGCTTTAAGTATGTCAAATTAAGATGAATTTCGTGCAACAATAATATCTGTCTTATAATCGAAAAGCTGCTAAATTCATCATTATTGAAATGCTGAAAATGCTATGTCAATTGTACTACTTTCCGCAAAAAAAAAATCTGCATTAATAAATTAATCCTTCTTTTTTATCTGAAACGAAGAAAACTTGTTTTTAGTTACCAGAATATTTTTACTTTCATCATAGAATAGCAAATAACTTGCAGATATACCACACGGCTGACCAACACTATTCACAGTGATAGTTAAATCGAAGATTACTGTCCTGTTGGTATTGAGAAAAAGACGGAAAATTTTAGTAATCCTCCTTCTAACCTGGAGGTGCTGCAGAATTTACCGTAAATGCTACCATCGACATATCACAGAAGATGAGCCTACTTACACGCTTGTCTTCATAACTGGTGTCGTGAAAAGTAAACGTATGAAATATAAACTACATTAGATAAAAGTGGGAATAAGAAGTATTTTTATTTTTAAAAAAAATTTCTTGATAAATATATCTTCTTGATTGACGAGAATTTATTTGTTTTTCGTGAAAAATACCAACGTTTTTTGGTGAAACAATGATAAAAGCGAAACTATCTTGGAGATTGATGTTAATACTAACCGGTCAGTATTAATAATAACCAAATAAACCGGTTAGAGTGGATAATTTAAACAAATTTATCAGATAGACAAGTTAATTATTAATAATAAACAATGAAATTTGGCAAATGTCATTCTTTTACGTTTTCATTGGGGATATTTTGGGTATCGTGATCTGCAACGGCAACTACAATAGCCGAGGAGCAAAAAAAAAAAAAAAAAAAAANATCGGAAATCTTTCTTCAGTATTAAAAAAAAAAAAAAAATAAATAAATAAAAACTTGTAGATGTTTGCCCGGGGGTGGCTACGAGTTATACCCTTCAAGTTGGTCCGTTTCCGTTTTTTTTTTCATCTTTTATTTTTTTTTAAAGTTTTTCGCAGGCCGTTGCCCGGAACTTGCCAAGTCTTGGCGATTATTCTGCCACAGATCACGATACGGAAATCTTCCCTTTTTATTTCTCACGTTTACCGAAAGAAGCGGTTATTAACCGGTTAGTATTAATGATAACCGGATTTATCAATTTAACCGTAACACGTATGCAAAGCGACACACCCATGTCCCAAAGCTATATAAACCGTTTAATCACATTGATCAAACTTCATTGGTTATTATTAATAATAACTGGTTAAAGTGAATAAGTTGCAACGTTTCTCACTTTGACCAAATAAAGCAGTAATTACTAATATTGACCGGTTAGTATTAATAATAACCGGATTTATTACTTTAACCGTTTATATATATTAAAAAAAAAGAAGAGAAGAAAGTAGAATCGTGCTATAGAAATTTGGTCTATGCTTTCGTCTGTGCTTTTTGATTTGAATGAAACAAAAATAAAGCAAATGACAAATGTCAGAAAATTCGGATCGCCAACGTCCTTTCGAGAAAAAGAAAATGACGCCATAAGTAGATCAAGTTGATTTTACACACTGTGTTCCTTAAATGAGGATAAAATATCCTAAAAGACTTCTAGAATTTTCCAACTTAAACATAAAAAGAAAGTAGTTTTAGTGAAAGACAATTGAATAAAGAAATAATTCAAGAGATTATTTTATAAAAAAGGTCATATAACCATTTCTTAAATCTTAAAAACGCATAAATGTTAGAAAAATGCATAGTTATTTAGCTATGAGAATTGATACATGTGACACACTATTTTCATTCGAATTCGAGCCTTATTAATATCTTTTAAGGCAATAACACGTAGTATCGCGAATCATTTATTTAAATAATTACTTTTTTTTATGATTCGCAATAAAGTTTTTTTTCCTAGTAATAAAAAACGATTGACATGGTTCGTTGATACCGCATTTTTCTATTAATTTTACTTTATGGATTTCGTTAAGTTTATTTTTAAAGAAGAAAATATTTAACAGTGATTAAGTTTGTGTAAATTGACATTTTTACTTATTTATACCTTTAAAAATTTCATTTAAAAATGCGCAAATAGATCAATGCAATCATTTAGGATTATTTAGACCACTTGTCAATTTAAGACGCTTGCCAATTTAAAAGCATTTACTTTAGATATTAATTAATTGTTACAAGAATTGGTTCTACAACTTCACTCTTTTC
>NC_092205.1:13025923-13084261 GCF_043381705.1 Parasteatoda tepidariorum
ATAAGGAGTTTAATCACTTTAGATATTAATAAATACAAGTAGTTACAAGAATTGGTTCTACAACTTCACTCTACATTTAGGAATGTTTTCCGAAACATGTATATTAAAGACAGTAAAAAAATATTGATGGCTCTACAACTTCACTCTACATGTAGGAATATTTTCTAAAACATGTATATTAAAGACAGTAAAAAATTATGGTGGTTCTACAATTTCACTCTACATGTAGGAACGCTTTCCAAAACATGTATATTGAAGACAGTAAAAAATTATGGTGGTTCTACAATTTCACTCTGCATGTAGGAATGTTTTCTAAAACATGTATATTAAAGACAGTAAAATAATCTTGATGGTTCTACAACTTCACTCTACATGTAGGAATGTTTTCTAAAACATGTATATTAAAGACAGTAAAAAATCATGGTGGTTCTACAATTTCACTCTACATGTAGGAATGTTTTCTAAAACATGTATATTATAGACAGCAAAAAATCATGGGGGCTCTAGAATTTAACTCTACATGTAAGAATGTTTTCTAAAACATGTATATTAAAGACAGTAAAAATCATGGTGGTTCTACAACTTCATGTAGAAATGTAGGAATGTTTTCATGTCGGAATGTTTGGTCATGGGGGTCCTACAACTTCCCTCTACAAGTAATAACGTTTTTTAAAACATGTATATTACAGACGGTAAAAAATCATGGTATTCCATGTTACCAGCAACATGTGGTAACTTAGACGAGCAATAAGAAGGAATCTTTGACTAGTGTTAGTAGGTGATATGTTAATAAATAGCTAAAATACGTGAGCATTTATTTATAAAGTGTGCTCAAAACATTTATTAGAGAAAAAAAATTTTTTTTTTAAGCGCTTTCATTATAAGAAGTTTAGTTACTAAGTAAAAATAAAATTAATCAATTCCTGATATTTCTCTTTTAATCAATGTATTTTAAGTAACAATTAACACAAATTTGATCAGTAAGAATTAAAAAATAATAAAACGTTAATTTAGGGTAACAATAAACTCGTTTCCTTTTATGTATTTTACTAATAATATCAATATTATAAACTAACAAGAGTAATCCTTTGATTTGAATCCAATTATAAATCCTATAATAAATCCTATAAATGTAAAATAGAACATTTATTAAGTCAAATAAAAGATAAAAGTTTGAAAACAAAAATTTAATTAAAACCTTTTCTAAAAACACTTTTCAGTTATAACTGAGCAAATGCCCTCAGCTTTTTATATAAAACTTTAAGAAAACTGAATGTATAAGATGATTTATAAAATTCTTCAGACTCCTAACCTTCTTTTTTACCAGAACTTGCAAATTTTATAAATTTGTGTTCTATAAGATGCTAGCGATCAATATATGTTTCTGATTTATCTATTCAGCTTCGCACATTGCTTCATCACTAGCATTAAAATTGTCTCTGATTTTCAATTTAGTATCTATCAATAAGTTTGCTTTTTGTTTAGTGAGTTTAAGTTTAATTATCGATGGACATTTAACAAACATGATTTTGTGAAAATAACTCAATGAAAGGGTATACTAGCTCAAACAATGGTTCTCTAATAAAATATAAAAGTAAATTACTCATTTATCACATTAATTATAGTATAATTGAAGGAACTTGATATAAAGCAGGGCTAAAGAGAGAATATCCTTTTCTTTAGCGCTGGATATCAAGAACATATTCTGTATTTTTAAATTGTTTTATTATAATCCATGAACTCTGAGTCTGTATTTACTTCAACCTTTATTCTTACATTTTGAAACTGCACTTCTTGTTGTTGTTTTTATTTTTTTATTTTGTTTTTATACTAAGCGCATCGTAAATATTTGGTGCCTGATTTAAGCAAAACGCACTATATAAATGTATGTAAATGTAAATAGCATTTATTATATGTATTTAGTTTTTAAGCTATTCATTTCGCTTCATTGGTGACCAGGACGTGATTTATACTTCCTCTTCCTTGATGATGCACTTGTAGCTTCCAAACCCGAAGACGAATATCCTTTAGATCTAATAACTTAATTGAAACCTACAAAAACCAACAAATTTTGACATAAAAATTACATCTTCAATAACGTTTAAATTTTATAAACAAAAACAGTGAGTATTGATCAATAATATTTGCCTACATTTAAAAGAATATTTCTTTTTCATATCTTCAAAGCATCAAAAAAATATTAACTGGCATTTAACTGAAAAAAGCAGAGTATTTTCGCACATTTCATTCAATATGACACGTAGCAAGCATCACTTGTCATTATTTAAAAATAAAAAATGAAACATCAGCTACAGCAAACTATAATTTTTTATTGATTAGATTTCCAGGAGAGTGCAAGTGTAATCTTTTGACTTCCACACCCCTTTTGCTGCCGCTCATGTTCTGTATAGCGTTTTTTCTGCATATTAATACTTTCAATGCATTAGAATGAGTTTCTAAATTTATACAGAAAGTAAAAGTTTGCTTATTTGACGTGCTGGGGTTGATCTGGACAATTAATACTTACGAAATTTATAGTAAAGTTACATGTTGACTCTTTAGTGTACACGAAAGTGTCCGATTTTCAATTTCTGATTTCACAATTTTTGAAACTGATTTTTTACGTTTTTCTATAGAATTATTTATTTCCGATTTGCATAATTTTTTGAAATTCAAACTATATGCACGACAAGCTGAAAAGCTTTAATTTCGTGAAGAAAGATCCAAACATTCTGTGCAATGCTGCCGAATGCAGCAATATCAACTAAATTTCAAAGGAGGCAAGTACATTTTCTATATACCAACCAGAAAAACGATAAATAATTATAAGATCGAAGGAAAATTTCAAATTAAAATTATGTATGAATTATGTCACGAAACAAAATAAACTGAAATTTCAAATTCTAAAATATAAATCTATTCTTAGTAATTAAATTTTGTCCCATCTAAAAACTAATAAGGAGTTTAATCGTATGCAAGTATTCATCGTTTAATAATCGAAGTTTAAACAATTTTCAAAGCAGTTAAATTTAGATCCGCACGCGAGATCATTAGGATTAAGATGGTGTAACGCTTGACTTGATTTAAAATAATTGCTATCATTACTCATAATATTTTCTCAGATTTGCCAAAGCTAGTATACCGTCCATTGCTCAAATAAAACAATTAGTCACTTTAAACTGTTTATTTGCTCTAAAAAGAGTATAATTAAAGTGAAAGCTAATGTTTCATTCGTAGCAAAAAACTATTTTTGCTTTTTCTCAACTAATTGTTTTTGTGTTCAGAGGCCGACAGCATACCTTCTCAACAATACGTAATAGCATGAAAAATTTCAAATAAATCTGAATTTTTATCGGACAAAGACCGATGAAGTAGTGAGAATCTTATAAAATATTACCTTTTTAACTTTCAATGCACTCATTTTATTTTGAAAATTGCGTATAAAATTCTCACCGAAAACGATAAACAGTTCGTAAATTATGTTTTGGTTCAGTACGCTTGTCCATTAATATGAATTGTAGACAGATTGACCAGTTCTAAGGAAAAGAAATCTGTTATAAATCATCATCATTCGAAATCTTTAGAGATATGCAGTCAATTATTTGCTGATAGTAAGTTTGGATGACAGCTACTTTTGATAGCAAAAGAGTGCGCAATGAATGTAATTTAAAGAATTTTCTATTTTTTATTTGCATTTTTCATAACCCTCTTCATTCTACTGCGAAACCATGTTTTCGTATATAATTTTATGGTCTGGGTAACTGTTGCTATAGTATTTGAATACTATATTTAGCATATTAGCTTTTGATTTACATACGGAAAAAACGCATAATTATTCTAATTTTTTAAATGTTTAAATTTTTAGTGCTTACATACATTTTTCTTTAATTATATTTTGTTTTACAGAATAGAGGTTTACATGAATTACACTTTTTTTTGCATTTATACAAGTACTTAATCTTGAAAAGTTTAGGTTGATAATTCATGTAAAAGTTGCAACAATAATCTCTAATATAATCTTGATAATTCATGGTATAAGGTTGACAGCTCATGAAGATGATTTAACATCTTTGGATAAGCTGATTTTAAAATGAATATTGTAGTTATACTAAGAAAATTCAATGATTTTATTAAATCAAGGTATTCTTTTTTTAAGTCATGCAATTATATTTCCTTTCAAAATTATTTTTAGTGAGAAGCAACTTATTTTTTATTTCATACTGTTAACTAACATAATTTTTAACATAAAAAAATGTAGAGGATGTTTCTTGTTTTTGGCGTTAAAACAATAAAAAAATGTTTTTCAGCCAAAATAAATCAAGATTTTTTTTTTCTTCGCACTAGCAATGCTCCGTAGTTGCCTTTCAATTATTATTATTTTATTCCTTAAAAGTGAATTTGTTCATAAAATGTATAGTTAATATAACTTCATGTAAGCACATTTTGTTAATATTAAAGACATGAAAGAATGTTTGGGCTTGAAAAATAATCAACCGTACTAAAAAATATAATATTTAAATTTAGAAATATAGAATGTGAGACGCAATAAAAATTAATAAATAACCATATTACATTGATGATTAATTCGTTATAATTTTAATTGATCATAAAATTATACATATTAGGTATATATAATATTTAATGTAATATTACTATAAATTAATCAATAAGCTACTTAAGTTGTTAACAACATATAACGATAGACTTTAGTTCGAGTGAGAAAAAGTTTTTATTCTTATTGAGTATTTAATGTTATAAGGAATTTTGATAAAAATGTTAAGAGTGTTAAGATTCTGAATGAAGGTTCTTATTTCGAGAATTAAAATTGTTAAATTCTATGCTTTATTTGTGCTTTATTCACGTTGTTTGTCACTTCAGCACAAAGTATACTTTTGGATGTTTATATCTAACATCCAAATCTAGCATCATCCTATCTTGTTTCATAATTATAGTAATTCATATTTTTATTAACTTTGACATATAAAATGAATATTTCGAGGAAGTAAAATTTTTTTACAACAATTTATAAATAGATATTATTTAAAGAAAAAAAAGTTTAGCAAAAAATCTTTGATAAAAGTTGCAATAACTTTCAAACAGATTGAAATTTTTAGATATTTCATAAATTAAAATGTCCCTTTTAGAACGTCAAGTTTCAGCTTTGTAATTGCATTTCTACGGACTGCAGAAAAGTTGATTTGAAAACAAGATGTATTTTTTTAATTCAAAATTAACTGTTAATATTTCATTAATTAACAATAGAATGTTAATTCTTTAAAATTCAATTTATTGTACATTTTTCTACACAGTCCAGTAATTTCAAGTTTGCTAGTCTTGTAGTCAACAAAACAAACTTAATTGATAAAATATCGGGGAATCTTAATTGATAAAATATTTTTTTCATTTCACCTTAATATTTTTGGGAAATATTTGGACTTAAAACCACTTTTGATTTTTTAAACAATAAAGAAAAAACTTTTTTTGAGTTCTGTTATAATGAAAGGTGGAACATTTAACATATTATATGAAAAAATCCGTTTCGTAAGATTAAAAAAGTATTTCGTCGAAAACCCAGTTTTTATTTTTTTTCACTGACCTGAAGCAAAAAAATCCCCTTTTCGATGTTTTTCATATTAAAAAATATGACATTTAGTATAATGAGAAAAAAAAATTTAATCCAAAAAACTTTGTTTTCGTGCTAAGGATTTTGAGTTATTTTTCTGAAAATTACGTTTTATTATTTTACTGACAAAAACAAAAAACGCCCTCTTAAATTCTTTCGGCTGAAAAATATTACATTTAAAAACTTTTTCATTCCTCAAAAACTTTTTAAATGAGGTTTCTAATACCTTAAATAGGTATTTTTTAGCATTTTAATAGCTTAATTACATAGTGTTGACTTTTGCTTTATAATGACACAAAACTTAAGAAAAATTGCTCATAAATAAAAAAGATACAGACATTTTTACCAGACGAGCAACCATCCTTAGTAACATTTTCTTAATTCGAGTCAAATTTCAAAAGGATCCCTTAATCGTAGTTTTGGTCCAAAATTTCTGAAAAAATTATTCTAACAATTTTGTACCAAAAACTTTTAGACAGTAAATTTTCATGGAAATCTGTGAACTGATGGTAACGAGATTTCTTTATGATGATCGATTTCTTTTGGAATGAGCCATACGTGATTTGCAAATCGAATTTTAATATAGTACTACAATTTGAAAATGAATTAGATTTTCTTTTATATTTAACTTATTTTAATGCTTTACAACCGAAAGACTACATAAATACAGAAGATATAATTTGAAATCATAAAAGAAATAACACAGACATTTCTTTAAAAAAAAAGTTAAATGGTATACTGTAATAACCTGATAAAGACGGACCCTGGTGTCAGATAAGGACTATTGGAAGATACTTATTGAGACGACTTTAGCCTGCAGTGCACGTGAAGATGAAGAAGAAGAATCCGACAAATAATTTTTTGCATTAAAATTTTTTTTTAAAATTTAAATTTTCTAACTAATAAATAATTAACACTTAAATTTTACGAAATATAAGAAATAAAATAAATATGTCTACAAATAAGCAAAGCTGGTAGTTATTGTGAACTTTAAAAATTGTGATCAACCAGTTTTGAAACGTTCTTATATAGCTTTAAACATAAGTGTAAGTGCTTAATAACTTGGAAAAACAGCATATTTATTAAAAAACCATGTTGTTATTGTTTCCTTAAACTAAGTTCTTAGTCCCAAGCTGTCGGTCTTTGTGGTAGCGAGGATAAGTCACTTCGAATGGGTAATGAAAAACGCAGGTAGTATATCCAAGTCAAAATTTTTGATGGTTTTCCATTGATGAACCAACATAGCCTTGATGGTAACCATCAATAATTCCATCATGAACCATTATATTTTTGATGGTAACCAAGATAAGTAACCATCACCCCAAAGTAGGAATTCTGACTAATCTATGATGGTTCAACATAAGAACAGAAACTTTTTTTGATGGTTTGTTCTTGTTGAGCCATCAAAAATTTTGATCGTACTTTCTAAGAAATCAAGTGTTGGAACAATCATGAAAATTGATCATCCCAATGTAGGAATTCGGACCCATTTAAAGTGGACCAACATTTAAAAAATCAAATTGTTTTGATGGTATATTCCCGAGAACCAACAAGAATTTCCATTAAACAATTATGGAAATGTGTAGTTGAAACCATCATGGATTGTTGGTCCATAAGAATCAAACTTCCCTCGATGGTTGACCATCATAGTATTAAAGTATTATTTTCCATCATGGAATGATGGAAGTTTGTTGGCATATCAAAAACCATGAATGCATGATGGAAAATGTTGAATGATGGTGACCATCAAATGATGTTGTACCGTCATGAATGGCACTTAAACCAACAAAAACCATCATAATGCTTGATGGGACCATCAAGAATTTTGACTTGGGTACTTTAACTCTTGAAGGGCTGAGTACAAGTAAAATTTCAAACTGTAACCTTTAATGGGATTTAAGATTCATCGTTTTTAAGTTGGAAAAAAAGCAATTTTGAAAGAAAGAAACCTTCTAAATTTCAGCATCAGTTGAAGTTAAATATAGCAAGGAAAAAAACTTGTCTCGTACTTAAATTGAGGCACAAAAATAAGGTTTTTCACCATTTGAAAGATAATTAATTACATTTTTATGCATATAATAAAAAAAGCACATGATTTTTAAGATTTTTTTGTCACAAGCTTGTTTTTAAATTCAATCGCATTTCCATTTCAGGAATCCAACTGGGTGAAAAACGAAAATTTCGATTTATTTTTTCGTATTTGTCTGTATTTAAAATTTTTTTCATTAGTTCTCTGAACTTTTGCTCTTGATTTTCCAAAATAAAGTTATGGTTGATTTTTTTCATGCTGACCAATATTTTTTGGCAATTACATTCCTCAAATGCGTTTTAAAAAAACATTGATTTAAGAAAATCTCTTTACACACATTACAAAAAAAAAAGTTTATTATAGAATTCCTTGAAAATTTGTATGCAGATTTCGCATAATTTTAGACAATTTTTGAACTCAGGAGGAATTTTTTATTTTTATCATGTTTTATGTAAGAATGTTTCTAATTTTCCCTTGGAAAATCAATATTGGCAATATATTTATTTTATTCTGTTTCATCGAGCATTTGAAATTTTTTAAACACATTGTTCATTGCACACAACACAAACAAATTATTTTGATATTAATGCATTATAATTTGATGTAGGGCTGTAAGAGTGATAGAAAAAAATCGTATTTTTTGTGCTCAAATTTTAAAGTCTACTCTAGATTTAAAACTTTTGGCCCCTGCTTACCAAAATTAAAATTACAATTTTAATTACGCTTATTTTATAAGAAATTTGTTTAGCCCAGTCGGATACTTTAAATTTTACCAAAGAATTAGGAAATAAAATTCACCAAAGATAAGTTTGCACTTTAATAAAGTTCAACATAGCTCCATATTAAGGCTGTAGCAAACCTGCAAGATATTATTTTTCGACTTTTTCTGAAAGTTCAAGCCGTGCACCGAAAATGCTGTTTAAAAAAATTTTATAGTTGAAGAAAATATGAAATCGAACCTAAGAAAAAAATTAGTTAACTGAATATATAATTAGTCTTTTTCGTTGTAGATTGAAATGAATTCAAAATAACAATTTGGTGTAGCTTTTAATTATTATATTTGTTCTGTGGTGTTGGCCAGAAATAATGTGTATTCAAACGCGACGGAAGAGCAACGGTGCATGACACATAGACAAAAGGGGAAAAAAATGAAAAATAATGCGGAACTAATAAGCTTATAGAAGCAACCTATTCATATGCCATTTTTATTCACGCATTTAGGGAAATTAGAGGAAAGTAGTTAAAGAAGAAAGCGATATTATTCATAGACACGAAGATATTTAATTTTAAAAATAACGCAGTTAACGCTTTATTGTTTTTGTTTTTTTTTAAGTTTGCAATTCTCTTAATGATAAAATCGTTTGCTTAGAAAACGATGTTTAGTTTAATTTGGCCAAAATGATTCTTTCGTGATCTAAAATGACGATCATTTTTAGAGCAGTTTCCGAGAAAGTAAATTAGACTTAAATTTAGTTTTACTTATGACATATAATTGCGAAATTATTTCCTTTTATAATAGTTTATGCATATAATATATCTTTTTTACACACTTGCATTATTACGAAAATCAAATTACAGTAAAAATACTTTTTTAATATTGATTTTTGTAAGTACTTCAACTTTAACAGTTATAAATTTTTCAGTTTTTGCCAAAGGTCATTAGTTTAGTCATTAGTTTAATTTTTCGGTATTTTGAATTTAAGTAGTACATATTCTTCATATTCATGTGTGGAACTATTTTTACAGTTTTATTACACTTTTTATTATTACTTAAAATGTTGTGTTAATTCATAACATGCGTTTGGTATGTAATTCCTAACTTGTCCTCTGAAAGATGTAAGCAAAACGGCAAAATGTAAAGGAAAATACATATTATTAGTTGCTTCGCGTAATCTTTATTTCATAAAGTTCAAGTAGGCCTTATATGATATGAAAGAAAACTGAACTTTGAATGTAATTTCGTAACTATTGAACCTGGACGGAAACAAAACTTATTTAATTTCTATTCTAGACTTAGAAAAGAAAACTGTAGTAACCATGCAATATTAGCACCAACAATACACGTAAACCTATAGGTTAATATAATAGTTGCAATTTTTTTTAATAACTGAAAGTTGCGCAACAATATCTCAAATTATCAGAGCTCAAATCTATCAATATCAAATTCTATTATTTTAATGTTACTATCTGCTGAAAATGTTACTGCTGTTTTAGTGTTACAGTATCATTGTTTAATTGTGCTTTATTGTCACTAGGAAAACAGTTAGCCAATACACTCGATGAAACAATAATAAATTCGTTCTAAATGTTAACAACTAACTACACTGTAAAAAAAAATTCAGATCAATAAACCGTTAAAAGTACTGACACCGGAGGTGTCAGTACTTTTAACGGTTTATCCACCGTAAAATCCATTTTACTGTAAAATCCATTTTTACCGCAAAATTTTGTTGCACAATTTTTACAGTGATATTTATATAATTACAACAATTCAGTGATTTCATAGCAAATATTATAAAATTGACGGTATATCAGAATTTTACCGAAAAAATGGATTTTACGGTACAAAAACTCTTTTTTACGGTATAAAAATTTATTTCGCGGTATAAAATGAAATGACTACTAAATGAAATAAAAAAAAAATTTGTCAGACTTAAAGCAAAAAATTTAGAAATTCTCACTTTCGTAATAGACTTTTACCATGGAAATTTTTATCCAAGTCTATTGGAAGCATTGAGCTTTGCGTTCTTCCTTTTAGTTGCAGTAAATATACTTTTTTTAATTCCTTCTAGTCTACTTGAAAAACACAGTTGCTAAAATGTTGATTTAATTTTACATTGTTTTTTTAATATTAATGTTGATTTTGATTCTGTTTTGCCTGATAACAGATTACTTTGGCAATAACATAATATCCCACAAGTTCATCGATTTTTCTTCTTTTCCTTATTTAATTGTATTGATTTCGATTGTGTAATATCCAATTACAACTTACCTTTAACAATATTTTAATATTTCCAGACAGTTTTAATATTGAACATAATGATTTTCAATTTCAAGCTTTCGGAAAAAATAAATCTCTAATATGTCAAAATTGACATCTGACTCAAAACTATAAATAATTTTTAGGCTAAGCGCGAGTATTCTTTATTTTTTTTTCCAGATGCAATTTTTAGGAAAGGTAATCCTTATTAAATGACGTCGAATTTTTGAACTAACTATGATTCTTCTTAAAAACTGCACCCGATTAAATGCTCCCAATCTGTCACATTGGTCAATTACACGCCATACATGACATTGATTGATGAGATTTAAAAGACAAACTTTAAAGATAGAGACTTTCTTTTAGGATTATCTTTCATAAATTGCACCAATTTCTCAAATGAATGCCGCTGGTGTTAGTGAGAAAAATTGTTGAGCGTGTAAAATCTAAACTGTTTTTTTTTTTTTTTACAGCTTTAAGTGTCCATTTAATTTTAAATTTCTTTTCCCTACAACTCTCTTAGTTTCACAGATAAATTTACATGAATAATTTATTTATTTGTTTCTTTTTTTGTATTTTGCTTTGTGAGTTAGAGAGCGAGCTATCTTTCTGCATGAGAGGACATGTTTAAGGTGCTTCATGATAGCGTCCATTCTAGCGTTGTTAGGTTAAATGACCGTAAAATATCTGTTAATGATATGCATGGATAAGAATATGAGCGAGAATAAAATTACTATTAAATTTACGATAATCAATGGTTCAGATATACCATAATAATGACATTGAGGTTTTTAAAAAAGTTCTTCTTTTAGTAAATTACTAATGAATGTCGTTTGAATAAATTGAAATTTCATAAGTTGAAATTCTAGCTTTTTTTTTAATTTTTCTACTTTTTTAGACTGCTAGGTGTTTTTTTAAAGCTTTCTTTAATGTAGCGTTAAAAAATAAGGATAAAGTTTCACTTAGAAAGCATTAAAATAAGTTTAATTTCGATTAATTTCACGAAAATTGATTTCAGATTACGATGCTGAAAAATTTTGAAAGGTTTCCATCATAGGCTAATTGCTAGTGACTATCTTTTAAAAAATAGAGATTTCTTTGGAATTTATAGCTTTAATAATGCTCTAGAGTTTTTCCTAGAAAAAAATAGGATGGAAATTATGCGGAATAATGTAATAAGTTATTAGAAATTATGTAAATGAAATTATAGTTTAGCTTTTAAAAAAGTTGTTATACAAATAATTTTCCATAATTGTAAAATACATTTAAGAGAAAAACACGAAAAAATATACCTATAAATTTTTTCCCATACGAACCCATGCATTTTTTTCAAACAATAACTGTAGCCTTCTTGTATATATCACGTAATGTTAAATTGCTTGCTGCTGAATTTGTATAAAAAATTCATTTTTGAAAATTAATAAGAAAAAAATAATAGCATTTTTTGCAAGGGAATAACTTTTTGATTAATATGAAGTATATTTTCTCGATAAGTTTTCAAAATAAAACTTATTCGAGACTAATCTATTACAGAATATCTCTTAAATTGCTGTTAAGCCAAAAGGAAAATAATCTTTAAATATATTGTGTTTAGCAAAGCTTACTATACGAGGGTTGCTATTTAAATTTCTGGCCAAATAATGAAAAAACAAATATGTAGGATCGAAATTGGTTTTATTGTTTTTCAAAATATTCTCCATGATGATCCTTTTGAACCAATTTTCAAAGCACTTTTTCCAGTCCGATTGAGGTAACTCCAAAACATGTGTTTTGAATGCATCAACCGCTTCTTCGGGGGTCGAAAATCGTTGTCCACGTAATTTATTTTTGATGTGTGGGAATAAGAAGAAGTCATTGGGTGCCAAATCAGGGCTGTACGGCGGATGACCCATCAGTTCGATCTTTCGCTCCGTCAGAAATGCCTTTGTTTGAGTCGATGTGTGAGAGCTCGCATTGTCATGATGAAGAATGATTCGCCTGTTCTTCTGCTTTTTTCGAATTTCTCCGATGACTTCTGGCAAACAAATGGTCGTGTACCATTCAGAATTGACCGTCCTGCGTTGCTCTAACGCCACTGTTGCCACATGACCGTTAATGCCGAAGAAACAGGCAATCATTTGTTTCGATGTGCTTCTTCCTCGAACAACTTTTGTTGGTTTTGCCTCGTCTTGGAAGACCCATACAGTTGATTGCTGTTTTGTTTCCGGCTCATATGCATAGATCCATGATTCGTCACCTGTGTAGATGTTATACACAGCCTTTGATGTACCTTGAACGTATTTTTCCAACATTTCCTTGCACCAATCGACACGAGCCTTTTTTTGAGCGTTTGTCAGATTATGCGGGATCCAACGCGAACAAATTTTTTTTACGCTCAAATGTTCATGCAATATTTTATTGATGCTAGTCATACTAATGTCCAAAGACGCCTCTATCTCACGGTATGTCACATGACGATCTTGCTTTATCAGTTCACGCACAGCATCGATCTTTTCTGGCACAACAACGGATTTTGGACGACCTGCACGGGATTCGTCCTGGATCGAACATCGACCACGATTAAATTCGTTATACCAATTTTTTACAGTGCTGTAGGATGGCGCTTTATCGCTGAATAAAGAATTAAGTTCATCGAAGCACTCTTGTCTTGACAATCCACGTCGAAAGTTATGAAAAATAATGGCACGAAAATGTTCACGATTCAATTCCATTTTTTGAAAGAGAAGAACTTTTCAATTTACTGTCAACAACACAAATGAAGCTATAATGGTAAATCGTCTGCTGAATTTATGCTTAAAAATATCAAACTTTTGATTAAAATCGTCTGCGGTCGCCTAGCAACACTTACTGTTGCCAAGGCCAGAAATATAAATAGCAACCCTCGTATAACTTGACAATGTAATTAACATCGTTTTTAAAATATCTGGCAGTTATGTTTCAAATTTATTAAAATTGTCGTCAATATTTTCTACGCATTTTATTGACGGACAGCGCAGATCTAGATTCAATAATATTATCAATTTTGGAAATTATTCATACCATATTTTTCTATTAAAATAAAAATAAATAAAATACCGATTTAGAATAAAATACTTTTATTTTAAATACATAACATTTCAAAATATAAACTTTTCAATAATCATATACATTGTTAACAAAAAGAAAAATAACTAATTTGCATGGATGAAACATTGGTAATTACAGATGAATTTACATTATTAATTATGATAAAAAGATTTTTAAGAACCTGATTGGATTTCTTAGACATGTTATTATTAAAACTGAATTGTTTCATATAATTTAATCAGATACTGAACTGAGAAAAAAGTATAGTCAAAACTACCAGGATATAACAGTGATTCTATGGGAGTACCAAAAAGCTCGGCAAATTTTTACCGAAGTGTTTTAGTAAAGATTTTTGTAAAACTAACAATAAAATATTATTTCATAATATGCTATAAAATTTGATAGTGATAAAATTTGGAAATTTAATCATGCTATCTTAGAGCATGGCATGCAAATCATTTATTCGGTTAAAATTAGTTTTCAGATTTGTATTTTTTAACTAAATGTGTGGTTTTTTAAAAACAGAAATGTTATTATTATACAGTACGGTAATTTTACCAGAATTTGCTTCCTTGTGAGGTTAATCGTTAATTTAATTTAATCAAATATTTCAGAAATATAAATGGAAACAAGAATACTATAGTAGTTTTGTTCACTTTTTAAAAAAAAATAATGTAAGTTAAACTTTAGTATCAAGAAAATTTTCAATAGCATTTGGGCATTTCTGGTACTTAAGCATAAGATTTATTTAATGAGTAAAAATATGGTTCGTTTTCTACGAAAATGATAATATTCAACTAATCATAGTTCAATTTAAATTGGCACGTTAGTTAACTCGTTACCTATTGAGTTCGCTAAATTTGGACTATGTTACTATTATTCTAAGTTCAAACATTTTGATTTAAGGAAAAAACATTCATTTCTGAACACTATACAAGTCTGAGCATTTTACAATGAGTTTGAAGTAATTTACAATGAGGTTTGAACTATGTTTAGCGAGATTTGAGCTATATACAATGAGTTTTGAACTGTGTATAATAAATTTGGCATAATCTACAATGATCTTCGAACAATTTACAGTGAATGTTTCACAATGAATTTTAAACAACGAGTTTATGCTCAGTAAAGATGAACAACTTAAGCTGGCGTACTTCAAGCCATGAAAATCATCATCATCGATTAGATTCATGATAATAATTAGTCAAAAGCATAATCTTATCATGTATTGATACATATCTTTAGATAATGTGCGTTAATAGGTGAAACAGGACAGTTTTGATGCTTCAGCCATGCATGGGGAATGGGATGTAAATTGGATAGAAACCTCCTCCGTGGCCTCCACCTCCGCCATTTTCTTGAAGCATTTTTGCCACGAGACCCGATACCATAATATCATAGTTGCTATGGTGATGCTTGTGGTGCTTGAAGCTGCTCACAGTGCTCAACATTACAAACAGCGCACATACAAGAGCAATAACAATGTGGATGTTGAATCTCATGATTTATACAGCTGAAACATAATGTTAGTTTTCTGAGTTAATATCAATATTCACAGATAAATTTAGAATTAACAAAAAATCAGAGTAAAAAAAATTAAAATGTGTTTAAGTGTTTTTAAAACTGCAGGATCTCCTGATTTGTGGTCGTAATTTTTGAGTTAACAATTTCTCACATAGTGGGGTTCCTAAAAAATGAAATTTTATGGGATTTTTACAAATTAATATTCCTTTAATTGTCCAATTTTTTTTTCTTTAAATTACATAAAAAAAAGCTAGTTTTATGTTTGTTACCTTTTGTATTAGGGTTTTGAGTTAATTTAAAAATATTTATAACTATAATGAAAAAAATATTTTTTTAAAAGAAAATTGCGCTTCAGGAGCTAAAAGTTATTTTATAAATGCACATTTTTGTTAGCGTTTCTGAGTTATTTTTTTGTCCATTTTTGACAGTAATTTTAAAGCATCATTCCTCGTTAAAATGACATTCACTTAATTATACTAAAATCAATTTCATTTGATTACTGGAAATGAGATTCAAAATTTGAACATTTAACCTTGTTTTCGACATAAACAAAACAGATAAAGTGAAAATAAGTAATTTTTCTGATCTTTAAAATAGTTCATGGCAGAAAATATTGAACTTACTCTTTTTATATGGAATCATGTTAAAATATTTGTTCTAGTAAAACATTTATTAATTTGCCTAATATGTAATATTTTTAATTTTTTTATCGGAAAATGCTTTTTTTGAAATTTTCTTTTGAAAATGAATCTAGCGACATTGACCGTTTCAGACTTGCGGCAAAGGCGCATTGAGTAAATTTTTTCACTCCTTACATTGGATTTATTTCATTATTATTCTTATTATTACGATTCTTCTTCTTATTATTACTATTTTTATTCTTATTATAAATATTATTATTCTTATTATTACTATCATAATTACTATTTAAAACTAATTATTTACATAAAAAATCGATTTCCAATCTTTAGAGACATTTTCTATGTTATTTTCACTTTTTACGTTATTTAAAAATGCATGATAAGCCAAAAAATAAAAATTATAGTATTTAATTCAAGATTTTGTAGGTAAAAAAGACAATTATTTGAAGTTTACATTTTTTGAAAAAAATTCTACGATTTTAATCTTGTAATTTTCAATAAAATTTATAATAATGACTGTAGTCTCCTAAACTTCAAATTAATTATAAGTTTAACAAAAAACTACGAAAATAGCAATTGATAATTTGTGCTTGAATGTGAAATTAGCTTTTATTAAGAAATATATTGCTTTTAAGTAATTATAATTTCACCTTTCTTTATAAGTTTACAAATTAATCAAAGAATCTAACTATCTCCCAAACGCAATTACTGGGAACATTAATTAACTAACATAAGTATTTGCTAATAAAAATCAATCCTTTACAGATCTATTATTACCCGGTTTATTTCACTTCTACGTTAAATAAGTCATGTGATAAAATAAAGATTTTAAAATTAGATTTAGCAACAAAAAAAACTTTCTGAAGTAGAATTTAAAGTATTTTAGAAATGTTTAAGGCAAACTACTAATGAAAATGATAAATTTTTTATTAATTTTCAGTAAAATTTTTTTTCATGTAACACTTTGTTTTAATGCTAACCAATCCATAATCATATTCTTTGGAATTAATAATAATATGTAAATTATTTTTCTTCATTCTCATTTTTTCGGGGACTGTTATCTGAATAAGCTTTATGGAAGTAATAACACTTCTTTACTTTTCCTATATTTAGCTTTATTGGGGTACCCTTAAACATGAATTAAGGAATAATTTTCGTTTTAAAATTTTTGAACAATTTGTTTTGGGTTTTCTTACTTTGACAATATTTATCTTGTGAAAAGAGTGCATCTCTAGACAAAATTTGTTAGGTTAGTTATTGAAAAATAATTTTTCCTTACATTACCAATTTTTGTTTAGAACACAAAACTGTAAAACCATTTTCTTAAGACAAACGATTACTTTAACGATTTCAATCGATTTTTTTAAATGAGTCAAACGATTTCTTTAAAAAATATGTTATGTAAGTTATATTGTTAAATAATTTTCCTGGTCTTCGAATTCCATTTCATCTATAAAAAATACTTTCTTTTTAATCCTCATTTTTTTCTTTAAATTTTTATAGAGATACTTTCTATTGCAGATGAGGTAAATAATTTTAAAAGTGCTATTTTTGACAATTTGAAAATAAATATTTTTGATGACAATTTATTTTTGTTAACTATTTTATTTCAAGGTATGAAATGCAATTTCATAAAATAAACTTAAAAGTAAAGTTAAGAAAATCTTAGTTGAGATATTCACTTAGAAAATATCGATTGAAAAAAATAAAGTAACACAACTTTAGATGAATAGTCTTACCTATGTATTCTTCTGATGATGAAGTAATATGACAATGCTCTTAGGTAAGAACAATAATCGGCTTTATGAAGTTCGGAACACAGGAAGGAAGATAATATTTACGCTAAGGGCTAAAAATTATTCTATTTTTACTTTATTGACATTTATCCCACAAAAAACATTCGAGTTTAAGCACCTAATCCCTTTCGGTTGATAATAAAACAATTTTGTTCCATAAGAGCGAGTCAGTGGAAGTTAGTAACAAAAACCGGACAGGTAAATTTAAGTATCAGTAAATCTTTACTGGGTGAGGGTGGAGAGAAGATAAGGCATAAAAAAATAGAAAGGCAAGTAATATTTAAAATTACATTAGGAAATGAAGAAAAAGTGCTGCATCAAGAATTGTTATAACAATATATTTTACAGTTTTCCTGAAAATAATCAGTGCTATTCGGGTCAACAAGGTGATTTTCAGATTTCAATCGTTCTCGCTAATCCAGAAATAAATATTTTTTGTACGAAAGTTTCCTGTAGAGTTTTACTGATTGTCACTCCAAAGTTTAAATAATCGTTTTGTTTATTCTCAATAAATTTCCCTAACTTAAGAAACTTAGTTTAATAATATTCACAAAAGAAATATTTTAGTTTATATAAATAAGTAATATTTTCTGCAATTCATGACGAAAAAAGTATGCAAATACAAATAATTTTCCAGGTTTTGTCATTATTTTGCCAATTTACTGTACTTAATTAATAGAAAGTATCCAAAGTTTCCTTGCTTAATTCTTTTTAAGAAAAGTTACTTAAAGTCAAGCGAGACTTAAGTTGAAAATTGTAAAGTTTCTTTCATCGATGAAGCTTAGATGAAGTTTTTCGGAAACTTTCAACAATTAATTGTTTAAGCTAAACTGATGTTGTTAAAAAAGAAAAATTTAGATTGTATCTTAACACAAGTATATTTTTTTTCCTTCTCTTTTTAACTTTAGCAGTGCTAGCGAAAAAATTATTTTAACTCCTTTTTTTATTTTTAAGAATTCAGATACAGTTAAATAACTACAAAAAGCTTTGTGATATTTATTCAACAAAAGATTTAGAAATCTTTAAAATCTTTTCATAAAGCTTTTATCAACCTTTCAGACAATTAGTGAAAAAAAAAGCCCATGGGCCAGAATATCAGGAAAAAATAGATTAAAAGCTTTAGAAGAAAAAAGTTATCTTTTTGCACAAATTGATGGATATTTGCTAATAACAATATTATAACATCTTAAAATATCATTGAATATTGGTGAAATATTTCGAATGAAGAAACAGAAAGGAAAATATTTCAACTTTGAATATCGCAGTTTCAATCACTTATCAGTGTTTTATCATTATTTTCTTATTGTCTCAAAAAAGTCTTAAATGATCATTACTTAATTTCATTACAAAACATAAAGTGTATATTTATGACAAGTTTCCGTGTAAATAAAACGGGGAGAGTTGAAAGAAGTTTATAAAAAATCTAATTAATACATTTGTTCTACATCACTGCAACCCAGCTTTATTTGCTAATATAATTTAAAACTAATTGCCTAAATTACATTTGTAGTAATTTATGTTTATAATATGGGTAAATTATTTAAGTCTACTGAATTTTTGTCTACTGAAGCAAGAAATTTTATAGTACTTCGAAAAAAAATGTCGGGATAGACATTATTTTACAATTCGAAAACATATGAAGTTTGTATCGCGTTTTGACTTCTTTTTTTAAAATATTCCCCTTTTTTTTGTTTGAAAAAAGGAAGTATATACTATTTTTAAAAGGAAACAAATATAACGATAAATAAATTGTTACTTACGCTTCATTAAAAGTCCGAAATACTACATAAACTTGTTTATCGGCTTAAAATTTCCCGAAGAGCTAAATGATTTCATGCCTTTTGTAAGCGTAAACATTTCGACTTCTGGCTTTATTCGGTACGTTAATCTGAGAAAAAAAAAGTCTTTATCGTCCTCAAAAATCGGTTAAAGTCCTTCCAAAGTCATTAACAAAACTGCGTCTCAATATTATTTTATAGCTTTAGTATTATTATGTTATTAAAATACACACGCCTGAAATATAAGCTAATAATGTAATATGTAGGTTTATTTCAATGAACGTTTAAATTGATTTAACGCGTTCGATTAACAGCTCTAACTTTCCTCCGATGCTTGAGACTGATAAAAATATGTATTAACGTTTGTTATTTTTTCCATTAAAAAACATGCGGTTAACATAATTTAACATACATCTGAAAACTCCATGCACTCATGTTTTTTTAAGCTGCATGAAAAATGATTTTTGAAGTTATTTGTACTGTGCGCTAGAAAATAAGTGGACCATCCTGAATAATTTTTGATCTAAAGATTGGAAAAATTTAGAATAAAAATCACGTTTTTAAAATTTGATTCCTCAGGAACTATTCGATCGATTTTGAATTTTGCTTTGTTAAACCTAACAATTCAAAAGTTTTCTCCGATTACGAAATAAAATAATAAAAACTGCTAAATATTCATTAAAAGTTATTTTTTTGCGTGGATTTTTCTTTGGATAAACAAATTTTGTAATTGTGTGCAAAAAAATGTCAGTTCCCTTTAGAAGTTCTCAAGATATGGCGAAGTATGCAAAAAATAAAAGTAAAATCAAGGGGTCAAAACTTTGGACCGCTCTCTTGTTTAAATTATTAAGACCATATTTCATAGATTGCCACTTTCCCCTTTATTTTGAGGATCAGAAATTCGACGTTTGAAGTACGTCTGTATGTTCGTAAAAAATATGTTCAAAGTACTTCTCAGTGCTTGATTTCGTAACTTAAAATATTGTCTGCACTAACTAAATCCGGTTATTAGATTAAAAGTTGTTCAGAGTAATCCATTTTTTAAAATTTATTTATTTAATTATGCGCTGTACACAAGTTACATAACTGATTTATAATAGAACAAAACTTTGGTGTTTACTGCAGAAAAATGTTTCTGAAATTTCGGCTAAGACATGTCAAATTAGCTCCGAAATAAATATAATTGAATTTTAAAAACCCCATGTAATTTCTTAAGTATAGTGACTTGTTCAAAATTGAAACAGCTTTGAATTTGTTATAATAAACATTGCTGTAAAGTAGAAAAGTGTTGATTACAGATCTGAAGTCATTCTCTATTCGTGAAATAAATTAATAAGTGCAGTAAACTTATAACAAATGTAAACTTATAACTAGTTAGATTTTCTTCTTTCGAATATTTGATCGTAATAAACAAATTAAGTTTGAACTTCGTCTCTTTGAGGATGCGTCATTTAGCGATGATATGACGTTTTTGAAACTATTCAATTTCGTGCATGTCATTATACTCAATAGAGGGTAAATGGGATTTGAAATTCGATTATATTAGATCGAACAATTTTATAAATAGCGTCCATTTCGTAATCTTTTTAAACTTTAAATTTCCATTCTCCAATGAATTATTACGTAATAAGACAGTTATTGGATAAAGAAATGTTACTGTGCTTGAGCGAAATCGGTGGTTGTTGACTTCCATCGGTTAATGTTGACAATCACATAGTCGCTTTGGTAAATGTCCGAAATATATACTAGGTCTAGTTAAGTGCCGAAGCCCGGTGAACATTTCCCCGGTATACACTACAGTGATGTTTTTTTTAGGTCACTGCCCGGTATGCATTTAACCGGTACTTCGAATACTGATGTTTCTCCTAATCTATCCTCAACAGATGTTAAAATATCGAATAAATGTAATAATATCAACGAATAAATTAATATCCAATAGAATATAACAAATATTTCGGACATTCACCAAAGCGACTACGTGACTGTTGATATTCACCGGCGAAAGTCAGCATTCTCTTGATTTCGGTCATTCGCGGGAACATCAACATGAATTCAAATGGAGGCATAACTTTGTGACTAATACAGAATTTGCCCAATAATTAGGCGTGTACAAGGTGAAAAGTTTTGCACAATTACTAAAACGGTGCTTCGTAATGACAATATATGTGATAAGCATTTTTCGATTCTTCGAATAAATAAATTATTACGAGGCCGGGATAGCCTGGTCGGTAGGGCGCTGGGCCCATATCCAAGAGGTCGTGGGTTCGATCCTCGCCGGCCGAAGACTCCCCGTGTAGTAAATGGTGACTGATGCACGTTAAATCTGTCGAGTCTCAAAGTCCTCCATGTTCCCACAACAAATCAATACCTCTGGGGGTACTGATCCAGGAGTTTCCTTGTCTTCTGGATTGGTTCAAAATTACAAGGCTACGGAGTTGAACGTAAGTAGTCGTAAACCCATGAAATTGGGTCGGCTGTACAACGACGGTTATAAAATAAAATAAAAAAATAAATAAATTAAACAAAAACTACGTACAACTAAATTTTTAAGTAAAAGGAAAACTCTAACCTAGATCAGTCATTAGTAAGGTTGGGAAGCGCAAAGGAGGGATTAAAATCGTCAGAAACTGTCATATTTGTCTAATGGGACAGGACCGCAGATAACTTTTATTTGAAACTGTCTTTTGAGCTTCATTTCATCGAACATTGATCGAATCATTTAGTTTTAAGTGGTTTAAATCTTTTCTTTGATTTGCTTTTATTGATCTCAATAGTGATTGAGTAGTTACAAAATCTGTTTACTCTTATTTACTTAAATAATTTAAAGCCCTAGGTGAGCAAAAAAATACTTTTACTTCATTTTTTTTTTTACAAATGTTCTTAATATATATTTATTAAAAACTATCAGATTTAATCTTCTTCTTCGTTTTTTCAAAAATAATTCATAGTTTGAAAAAAACCCATTTCTACACTGTTTCAAACTGCATTCTTCATACTTGAATAACTTTAAAATAATTTGGAAGCAGAGATTCTTCTGACCAGTATAGAATAATGAATGCTTCATGCTATATATTGTGTTTTAGATAATTTAATAATCAAAATCGAAAACAAAAGGAACGAACTAAGATGATATTTATTTACAACTTATGCTATTCTATGTACAATATTTTAAATGACGAAAAATTACATTATGATTCATCTTTCTTTCTGGTTTATTCACCACCCATGCATCTCGCCATGACCAAGCTCACCGTGTCCAAGATCACCATGATGTTCTTGACCGACAAAAATGGGAACATATTGCACATGGTGTTCTTCATGATGTTTGTGGTGTTTCCTTCCTAGAATTTTTGCGAGAAGTCCTGCGGCCAAGAGAGCTTCGATTGCACCTTGTGAGCCACCATGCTTACCCCCACCACCAGATAATCGACTCATTATACCTCCTCCACCATGTCCTTGTCCATCAATAACAAGTGACACCAGGAGAAAGCACAGGCACAAAGTGATAAGTTTTCCAGAATAATCCATGTCTAAAAGTAAAAATTAGTTAGCTTTATTTCAAAAATATTGTTTATTACATCCAAACCTGAAAGCAAAAATTATTTAGTTTTTTTTTCTCATGAAGATTGCTCATTACATCCATGTCCGAAAGTAAAAATTATTTTGCCTTTTTTTCATGAATATTGTTCATTACATCCATACTTGAAAGAAATTTTTATTTTATTTTTTTATTTCCAATGAGCTGCACAATCGGTCTTGCCGATGAGCAGACCTAGTGCGTTCTCCAGAGGTGGTATCCACCACAATGGGTGAGATACCGTTGATCATGTTAATTTGGGCGTTTAGTTTCTGCCACACTAGATGACAGCACCGAGACTCTATTTGGATGCTAAAGTGCACTAGGAATTTAATTTTGCCGGAAATGCCAAGAGCCAATAAGGCACTCCAGGGATCTTTTACATGCCGCATTAGCTTTTATTTCATGAATGTTGCTCATTACATCCATGCCTCAAAGTAAAAATTGCATGAATTTTTTTCATGAATATTGCTCATTACATCCATGCCTGAAAGTAAAAATTATTCAGCTTTTTTTCATGAATATTGTTCATTACATCAAGTACAGTACAGAAAGCATTTCCTTTGTGCATATTTAAATCAAAGCATTCATACAACAGAATAAAAGTATAGATTAGTAAAAATTTTGCGTGTCCTCTGTAAAAAATAATAATAATTCATTTGAAATCTTTCAAAAATATGAAAGATATATTTTCTTAAAATAGCGTTATTGCTGAGTAACTTGATATGAATCATTTAATTAGCATATATATATATATATATATGGTTAACGCTACCCAAGATGAAGTAATTAGCGTAAACTTTTAATTGGCGTTTGCTGCTTATTCAGACGATTTCACGGACCAATCAATTTCATGATGGATGATACTAATTGAAAGAATCAAATGTAGATTTTACTNCTAGGAAGTGTTGGTATTACTTATTATTTGGTGTATTACTAACTTTTTTGGTTCGACTCAGCGCGACCCAAGAAATATGCTTCGCGACCCATAGGTTAAGAACCGCTGCCCTAAAACAATGTTTTTTAAAGGTCAAGTGTCACTGCCTAGTATGCATTTAACCGGTACTCCGAACACTGATGTTTCTTCTAATCTATCCTCAGCAGATATTAAAATACAGAATAAATATAATAATATCAACGAATAAATTAATATCAAATCGGATATAACAAATATTTCGGTTATTCACCAAAACGACTATATGATTGTTGACATTCACCGGTGAAAGTCAACATTCTCTTGATTTTGGTCATTCACGGTAGCATAGACACTATAAGGAAAATCGAATCTGAGCACGAATTTTCTCACACCCATTTTTCAAAAAAGCAAAATTATTCAGTCATTTGCTTTTTTCATAAATATTGCGCATTATGTAGCGCAGAAAACTTCTCTATATCCGTACTTGAGCAGTGCTCGGGTATACGTAAAAGCAAAATATTTTATCTGTTATCAATAGGTTACAGTTTGTTTAAAAATAGCACTAGAATTTTTTAATATATGTAATAATATGTATAAGGTGATGAGTTATATTCACAATTTTTAAAAACTAAAATCAATTTTTTGTAAAAGTTCAGAGATTTAGAAAATATCTTTTTTTTCCCCCCAAAAAGAACATCACATTGCGCGCTGTCTTGCGTGGTAGGTCAAACTATTAAATTAAGAAAAATGAGTTTAAAGTCTGCGGATGGGCTGAATTCAGCGAATACGGGCTTTAGAAAAAAATTTAGTTCAAAGTAAGTTCAACTAAACTTTGATACCCTCGGAAGTTTTAGGGTTATCTACAAAAGCTAAAAGTCAAAATAATCAAAAATATGTAATAACAATAAAGATTTTTTTCAAATCATTGAAAACTTACTGAAATATATATAAGTTAAAAATATAGGGAAAACATGGAAAATAATAGAGAATAATGAAGAGAAAAATTATTAAAATAATTTTTAAAAAGCAATTTAAATATCCAGAAAATAAAATAATGAAAATAATATCTTCATCAGCTCACACGATTATATCCGCAAAAAGGAGTGCTTTCTAANTAATAAAAATAATCTCTTCATCAGCTCACACGATTATATCCACAAAAAGGAGTGCTTTCTAATATTGTATCATTACAGACCAAGCAAAATACTATATCAATACAATAGTGTGAGGAGCACTCAAAAAAATTTAAAACGTTTTTTACGAAAACTACGCACATTAAGTAAAAATATAAACGAAATAAAACATATCAAGGAGAAAACAGAGAATAAAATAAAAAATTTGGGGTATGCATATACCTTTCTAAGAAAAAGGAAAGGCCCATGTCTCTGCATATGAAATGGACAAATAGGTAATGGAATATTTTGATGTTCTGAAAAGAAAGGAAATCTACCATTTCTTTCTGAAGAAAGCAGATTTTTAAAGTCAAATATAAACCCTCTCTCAAAACTGATATAATTTTATGAAATAGCAACAAATAATATTTTCTGTTAGACTATATTTTACGAAATTATTTTATTAAATTATTTTTTAAAAATGTAAATCATAATTTTTATTAAAAAAAATATTTAATCTTAAATAGAGCTTTTCAAAAATTTAATTCACACAATACAAATTTCATAAAAATATTAGAACTTAAAACATAAATTTAAATTTTTCATTTTAAAAAAAAAAATTTTTTTTAATGTTTCTTTGATGGAGCTTTAAAAAACTCGCCCTTTTTTATTCCACTTATCCACTGTCTCTTTCTTCGACATAACTTCATATTAATAATTTCAACACACAGTTCTTAACAATCCATAGAAAACAACCAAAACATAGTAATTTAAAAGATAAAAATTTATTATTCTATTTTTTTATTCTTTTCGGAAATTTTGCTATAAAAATGAGTGAAAAAGAAGAAAAATAACTTTTCAGCCTCCTACAAATTAAATTAAAATCTACTACTTTCTAAAAAAAAAATATAAGTATGAAAGGAAACTAAAACAATTGATCGTGACTTATATACGAGATTAATAGTTTTTAATAGTAATAATGTAGTTGTGCAGTAAATCGCATGTGATATTCTGAGTATTCATCTCTTTGGTGCTGCCATCTATTAAAGTACAAGTTGATTTAAAGTTTACCTGTAAATTGTACTTAACGCGACAAATCGTGAAAATCAAATCACGTTAGTAATTTTCTATTAAGATGTATCAGTAATACTTTTTTTTTTACTGAAACGTTATCAGACTAGAATGGATGGGGTATTAAAAAAAATCTAATAACTGGTCTCGAAAAATAAAATAATAATAACAAAAACAAAACAATCGAACAAATGATGAGAAAGCCTAGATCATTTCAATACGAAAACTAAAATGTTTTAGAGTACATTAGTCTTTTACAAAAATGAAACAAATTTGTAATTTTTAGATTTAGTTTGACACCAATAAGAAATCGTTTAATTTTTTAATTATTTTCTTTTTAAATATTACTTGATGTACTGTGAGTTAGATTGATTGCTTACCCAATGAGGACGCATTGTATTGCAAATATGTCAAAGAATATTTTTTTAACCATTCAAATTGGAAAATAAAATTTGCACGAAAAGAATTGTTAACTTTATAATGAGGAATATAAAATGTTTACTCAAATTTGTCAAATAGTTTTTTTTTTAATAAGTGATGTTTTATTAAGCAAATTTTATATTTTCATCTAACATTTTCGGAGGAATGTCAACTTTACTGCGTGGTTTATTTGAAAAATGAAATACGTGAATAACTTTTGATCAAAAAATTGCATTTTCGAGTATTTATTGACAGTTTAATAGCCGCAACTGTACGCCGTATTGATTAATAAAGTTGATATTTCAAACTACGAAATTGAAAACAAAAAAGTTTTATCTTTGAAGAAGCATGCCCATTTTTTTTCATTATATCAAATTTTTGACCTGCAGATGTAACAAAAATTTGGAAATTATGCTCCGAGTCGTTTAGTCTGGAGAGAGCTCTAAAATTTCTGACTCTTAATGTTGATTTTGTTTTTCTTTTTACACAATTTACCATATCGATGAGCTGTTTGAGCTAATTTAAAATAAAAATTTTAAAAAAAATTGATTTGTGAAAAAAAATTTGTGTATCAAAAGATAACCACACAAAAAAATTGTAGAATTACTTCTGTTTTTTTTCACTATTTAGTTTGATTATGATCGGAAAAAGTTTGAATTTTATGGTATATGAAATTCTACAACGTTTGAAACTATATAGCTTTCTGTAAAGAATTCTGAAATTTGTGCAAAATCTGTCGCATTTCCTTGATTTCGCTCGAGCTACAGAATTTATATCTAAAAGCATATTTTTGATGAATCGAAAAGTTTTAAAAATTTTAAGATAAATTAAAACTTGTTTTGAAAACAAATTTTGCACTTAGAATAGTGATAGGTCACATTTTTTTCAAAGATGACATGCAATCATCAAATTTATCCTTACTATCGTTTCCAGATAAATAGTTCCATAAGCACGGTACGTAGAAACGTGTTATTTCTTACATAAAAATCAATCATGATTTTTTGCACTAAAAAGGATCTTCTGAATTGTTTGAAAATATAACGTATTATTCTTTTGACCTCAGTCCTCGAATTATCTCAGTATTTAATAATAATTGTTTAAATTTTGATTGAAAATATATTCTTGATACTTACTATAAAGCCTCCAATGTTCCAGAATTTCTTTTCAAGTTCTAACTCGTATATTTCATTCCAAAACGTTTATATATGTGATGGAACTGTGAATGGAAGGAAATTTTTTTACTTCCTAAAAATGATGGACACATCTCATTGCAAAAGATATTGAGATTGCGTGCGGCTTCTTAATTACTTCGACTTTTCATCGAATTTATTTCAACTATATTTAGAATTTCGAATCTCGTGTGTCAGAATGTGTGACCGGAAGAGGTAAAAAGAAATGATTTTAAGATAAAACGATAAACAAATTACATAAATTGCAAACGGAAGTATATATAGAAGACATTATTTTGTGACATATTTGCTAATTTTTAAAAGTAGTTGGCTGAGTAAAAATCGAAATATTTTTATTTTTATAAACTCTTTTCTTGTTAAGCTCATAATTTTATTATATTCAGCTCATAATTTGAGTACATTCATTTCTATAGGATATTAAACGGCATACTTTATAACTTCTAATTATTCTCGTAATTTACTTCTACCTCATTATTCTCGAAATTTACATCTTCTCATTACTCTCATCATTTACATACTCGCATTATTCTCCTAATTTACATCTTCTCATTATTTACATTATTCTCATCATTTACACACTAGCATTATTCTCCTAATTTACATCTTCCAATTATTCCCATAATTTACACCTTATTATTATTATTGTAATTTATATTTTTTACATCATTTCCAATTTTTATTGTGAAGCGGTATAACGTTCTGGTGGCGCATTCAAAGTCTATTAGAGTGTCGATCCTGATAGTCGATAGAACAAACGGTAAGTATAGTTAGTCTATGTAAAGAACTCCCCAAGCCATTCGTCTTGAGTAGCGGCGGTGACTATGGTTACGAAGCTTGACTATTTCAAGTAGGGGAGTTGGATAAGACAGGTCTTTGCTCGGGTCGGCGAGAGAAAAAAAATCAAGGGGAGAAAGAAGCTTCCCTCTTTGAAATGTGCTATTTCTTGTTTCCATAGCAGAAAACGACCTTAGACTTCTTTACAAGGGGAGTTTTTTCTAGAGACAAACTATATATGCAGCAAGATGCACTTTAAATATGTCGTGGTCGAAAGTCCTCTCATTAATTGTGGTGTGGAATTTTGACTCTCCGCGTCGTCTGACCTGAGGTCAAATTATATCGAGGTGTTTTTTCGTAATAGCTGAGATATTTTTTCCTCTTTTTATAACGAAGTTATTTTTTCGTAACTGTATTAAAAAGGAAGTGAAACTTTTAATTTTTAATAACATGTTTTTTTTTCCTTCCAAATAATAAAATACGCTTCAGTATTAATACTTACATAAGAGTTTATAAAACTACAGGAAGGATAGCCAAACAAATAAATAAATTCGTGTTTTTCCTTACTTGGTTAAACACTAGCTATTAGATACTTTCTTGGTTTGAAAAAATCAAAATCTGAAATAAAAAAATGTTTATTAAAGTCTTAAGAGCCATAAAGAACAAAACCGAAAAATAGAAATAAGATTAGTTTTTGAAAACGTTTTTAATTTTTTTTATTGAAATTAAAATGTGAAGAAATTAACGAAAATCTTTATTGAACAGCATTCTTCTTTTATTAAAAAAAACGACGTAAAACTTCCAAAGCAACATTTTAGACTAATATCCGCGGTACTAAGAACATTGAAGGATAGTGACAAAACAGAAGTAAGTAAAATAAAAGAGTGCTTTTAATAATGTAATTTATTCGAATCCTTGTTGATAAATCCACAAATAGCGACGCAAAATCTCTTAACTGAAAAAAAAAACTAGACTTTGAGCATTAAAAAAAAATTTGAAAATCAGAGCACTAATTGCAGTTGCATTCACAATTCGAAGAAGCGCATGTTTTCAACTCACTTGATCGATTTGTTATGTTGCATTATCATTCATTAAAATTGAATTCTTTTTTTGAAGCCTCGTAAATTCAAAAAGTTAATCATTGTTTGTTAGGAGATCATATTTTTATAAATTTTACTAATGATTCGTACACTGTAATAAAACTATTGGTAAAACCTCCCTACTGAGAGGGCGCTGTGAGCGCATCAACAAGGAGTGAACATGTAGACACGGAAGTGTCAAGTTGTATTAATCCTTTTTTCGTTGTTAAATATTTGTTTCGTTATATTTGATTTGATTTCGCCGATGAATAATTTTGAACAATTGATACAAAACCACTGAACCTACCTTGATGTTTGATTTGAACACGGAACATTTATGCTGCTATCGGCCAAAGGAAGCTGAATTGAATTTAAACTGATTTGACGTCATCGGCGAACGAAATATCCAGGTAAGAATTTATTATTTACATTGAAACTGAATTACCTGGATAGAAATAAATATGGCAGAAAATATTTCAAAATTGAAAAAGAAGCGTACCGCTGTACGAACAGCACTGACAAAATGGATTAATAAAATTGAAGAATCGATTAATGACGAAACAGAATTACTGGAACAATTTGAAGCTTTTTCAGCACAATTGAATGAAAAAGAAAGCAAATTGAATTTTTTGAATGATGAAATTGTAGATCTTTTGTCTGAAGACACAATTTCTGAAGATATTGAAACTTCTGAAGAAATCCAAGAAAAAATTATTTTTTGGAAGACAAAACTTTCTTTAAAAATAAAGAAAATGAATTCTATCCCAGCTGATACAGTTTCAAATACCTCTGAAACAAATGATTCAAANTTAATAATGTAATTTATTCGAATCCTTGTTGATAAATCCACAAATAGCGACGCAAAATCTCTGAACTGAAAAAGAAACTAGACTTTGAGCATTAAAAAAAATTTTTGAAAATCAGAGCACTAATTGCAGTTGTATTCACAATTCGAAGAAGCGCATGCTTTCAACTCACTTGATCGATTTGTTATGTTGCATTATCATTCATTAAAATTGAATTCTTTTTTTGAAGCCTCAGAAATTCAAAAAGTGTCAAAAGTTAAATAAATTCACTGGCTTTTAATCATTGTTTGTTAGGAGATCATATTTTTATAAATTTTACAAAAGATTCGTACACTGCAATAAAACTATGATAATAGATTATTCTATCGTGACTACGGTAACATTTTAGTAATGAAATATAATCTGTAAAGAGTATAATCTCTGTATAATCCGGAAACGATAGTCACAACAACGACAACAATGGTAAAGAGGGCGATAAAGATAACAGATAGCTAGTAGGCAAAGAGGGCATTTTACAGAACCCGAGCAGTCAACTCGAACAACTCCGGGGTGGAGGCCGCGGCTGATAAGTACCCAAATTCCCTCTAACAAAGTAAGAAGTAATATCAGAATAAAAGATGAAATTGAAAACTTGTTACCATTGAAATTACTGCAGTCAACACCTGCAATGCAGAATTTTTTTTTTTTTGTAGATTTGCTGATAAATGTTGTTGATTTCAAATTAAAGCCAGATATTATCAATTTACATTACAAGTTACATGTTATATTACAAGTTACATTATAAGTTACATGTTATATTACAAGTTACATTATAAGTTACCATGTTATTACTAAGTTACATTTTTGGTAATAATTAAAAGAAAATTACCCTGTTCAGTCTCAAGTAAACTGACATACAAATCAAGAAGTTTCATAGAAATATTAACAGCACTAAACTAAAAATTCCTGTAGTATACAATAGTGACAGCGCTAATTTTAAAGAATAATTAATTATTAATCATCAGCAGATACTAAGGATTAATAATAATAATTCTTTAAAATTAGTTAAGTATAAGAACTAATTCTAAAGAATTATTGCATTTAATCTCTAGTATCTGCTAAAACAATTGCACTATTTTGTTTTAATCGAGAACAAAATAATTGTTTGTATCATTAATGCTCAAAAATGGGCCAAAATTGTTTAAACATGCTTAAACAGATTTTAGAATCTTACATTAATTCACGATGGAATGATACTAATTAAAACAACATTCCAAATGACGAAACTTCATTTTTTATATAAATGATCAATGTTTAGTATAATTCCATATAAATGAGCTTAAATCAGTTTACGTGTGAAGGAACGACAGAACGTATGACTATTCACACGTTTTAAGTGACAGAAACGTGTGAATATCCACTTAGACTTCAATCCAAGGAGGAATATAGCAATAAAAAAAACATATAGCAAAAACAATTGACAGTCGTGTAGAAAAAAACTTCTTATATTTCTTTTAAGAGATGAACTATGCGTATCTTTCAATGCGTTTGCAGTCTATTTGCTG
The DNA here is from genome assembly GCF_043381705.1 of Parasteatoda tepidariorum. Lineage (NCBI taxonomy): Eukaryota > Metazoa > Arthropoda > Arachnida > Araneae > Theridiidae > Parasteatoda > Parasteatoda tepidariorum. The sequence continues at coordinate 13,057,847 of NC_092205.1, forward strand.
TGTAATAAACGTAATAACAAGCAAGTGATATTTGAAAATTAATTAAAAATTTTGTTGAAAACGATTAAATTTTGTTTTGTCGCAAAAACGAAGAGGAATAGAGCATTTTCAGGAAACGTTTTAGCATCGTTTCAAAACTGATAATCGGAAAATCATAAATCACAAACAATTAGATAAAAAAAGCAAACTTTTGACATAATTTCTTTATTAACTTTTAAATTGTGAGTATAGTAAAAAACGTAATCATCCATGATTTTCTTCGTCAATACCAGCATAAATACGGTACAAAATATCATAAGAACAGAATGATAATAAAAGTTAGTAAAAGAAACTGAAATAATGAATAAGTAAGCAAACAGAATGATAATAAAAGTAACTGAAATAATGAACAAGTTAACAAACAGAATGATAATAAAAGTTAATTAAAGTAGCTGAAGTAATGAGTAAGTTAACAAAGAGAATAATAACAAAATTCAATAAAAGTAACTGAAATAACAATAAAAGTTCACGATTCCATCCCGCTTAGCCTCAATGGCTCTAGGGCAGCGTTCGTCTCCCATTGAAGTGACCCAGGTTCGAAGCCTAGCGATGACTGGCTTATTCATATTCTGCCCCCGGTTCGCGCCGACCACAGTGCTGACGTAAAATACTCTTAGTAGTAGTTGGATTATGGGTTAGAATCTCCTTGCCGTCGGGATGACTGAGGGAGGTTTTCGTGGTTTTCCTTCCCATGTAGCACAATGCTGGTTAGTTCCATCAAAAAGTCCTCCTCGAAGGCTAGTTTAATGCATTGCTTAATTCAAGACTTCCCTTGTCTTCTGGGTTGGATTTAAAACTACATGGCTGCGAAGTTGAACATTGATAGTCGTAAACTTAGTATTGAGTCGGCTGTTCAACACTGGTTATAAAAATGATGAAAAAAAAGATTTCGTTTTTTTTTTATCTTTGTTCCCCTATTCGATTTGTTCAGTTTTTTTAAAGCCATTCAAAAGAAGTACAAAACTGTTTTTCGCATTCTTCAGTGAATAGAAAGCTAAAACAGATGAAAGAGGAATCCTCACAACCACTATGACAACATCTGCTTTCTTGCCAACTCAGTGAACTGCTTGAATCGGGAAACCCAAGATGTCACAAAACTATGCACAAAAATCCAATCAATTTGGTTGGTTTTAATTTTGATTTTAGAATTTCACATGAGGCTCATCAGTATACAAGAACTGGTGACTCTTTTACATGGTTAATTTAATATTCTTCTAGATTTCCAGAATCAAGAATTTTTTGCATTTGGATTTGTACAAAATTTTTGTTTGGTTCTAAATTGCTTGATTAATTTTTTGGTTATCCAAAAACACATTTAATAATTCCACGAGTGTTAAATTGGGTAGATATGGACACGGAACGTGTCCATATCTATTTACGTTAGAGGGACGGTAGAGCGGCAGAAGGCACTCACTTGGCAAGTCGGAGGTCCTGAGTTCAATCCTCTAAGTTCTCCCGATTTTTAACAACAATTTAGAAGCATGTATATAAGTTGTTAGTGATTTTATCTATTTTTTATGGAATGTTCTAGAAGCTTCTGGAACATTCTATGGCCGAGATAGACTGGTCGGTAGGGTATTGGGCCCATGTCGTGGGTTTGAATCCCGCCGGCCGAAGACTCTCCGTATAGTTAGTGACTGATGCGCGTTAAAATTCCGTCGAGTCGCAAAGTCCTCCATGTTCTCATAACAAATCAATACCTCTGGGGGTACTAGTACCGATCGTTCTCTGATTCAGGTCAAAATTACGATCTGTGGATGAATGAATGGGTCCGCCTTATAAACAGGTGTAACGTATTTTGTGGCAGAAATCGAATTCTTGGCCATAGAAGGTGCCACTGAAAAACAAGAATCACACACTCTGCCTTAAATTTGCTCAGTTTCACCAAACAGGCTTGCCCGTGTGGCAAGTGGCATTAGAACCAACCAACAAACCAACCAGAACATTCTCTTACGTCATTTCCGCTTCTTGATTTCACTGTATATAAGTTCATGCGTTTCAATTGGAAACGGTAGTAACCATGTTCTGTGTATTCTAGACGTTTGTTAATAAATCGATTATACCTACCAGCGTAAATTCTGTTCTTTCTATGCCTCAATATTAATACAATACTGTTCAATTTTTACTATTGCATGCATTAAAATTATATTTGTTGACTGTAAACAGTTTTTTACCAAACAAGAGGAATTTAAAGTTTACGGAAAGCAGTGTATAAACTTGAACATTTTAGTATTTGCAATGCATTTATGACAATAAGGTTTTAATATAATTATATCTTATGATAAGATTCTGTTTTAAAACTCCTTATGTATACAACCACATAACTTTTAAAACGTTTTCACTAAAAAGAAAACATTATGAGGAAACGGAAAGGAAAATAAATTACAAAGCTTAATTTTCTTAATAACTTGAGAAATTCTATTGACTTATTGCAAAATCTTAGAAAAATGAAGAAACGAAACATTCTGTGTAACTAAGCTAAGCTTACTATGATTATGTCAGGTGATACAAAAGCTGAAAATCTCGTGATATTTTCTAAGCTTACTATGATTATGCAAAACGACACAAAAAGTGAAAACCTCGTATTATTTTTCTAAGCTAACTATGATGATGCCAAACGAAACAAAAGCACTCAACAAAGCAAAAAGTTTTGCTTTTGTGAAAATAAAACAGAAGAGCCTGACAATGTTATTTCAGGCAAATCAACAAGTTCTTTAAAATGGGATTCTCTTAAAAACGATGCTTTACAATTAGAGTTTACACGAAGATTAATGTATTCAGGGTAAAATGCGTCTCTGACATTCTGCATTTGAATTGGAATCTCACCAGCACACATGTAGATTATAATTAAGGAAGTGGTGTAATACGTAAAGTAAAAAACAAATTCAAGTAAGAGTGCTACATGGGTTAGTAACTCTGATTCCGGACTAGCAAGATATAAAGCAAACGACATAAACATGTAGCAAATACAACTGGCGCACATGTAAAAAATACTGTGAGAAAAGGTTTCTTGTATTTTTTTAAGAAGTGAATTATGTCAGCATATCTTTCAGTCAGTTCATATTGATTTTGCCGCGTAAGAAAATCTTGGGAATTGAGTGATTTTTCAAAATCTGTTAAATATGCTCTCTGTAAGGACGCAGCGGAATGACAGAATTTTATAAAAACTGATAACATTATTCCAAAGCCAACCATTGGAAAAGCACATACTACATACAGGTTGACAACTAGGCAGACTTTTGATAGGATTTCGTTATCGATTTTAAGTTTATACATATGGAAAAAAGAGTAAATATCCATGTATTCCTTCTTCATTATAATTAGAAATGCAATATAAAATATAATCCGAACTATAATAACTGAACAAGCCAATAAATCCACTCCTCTAGATTCCTTTAATCTTTCACTCGATGTTTTTAACTTTTTCAATTTTTTAATGATGTTCAAAAGAAGAAGGATGTCTTTCTTTTCTCTTTTCAAGGAATGATAAGCTAAAAATTGAAAATAGAATCCAAAAACTAAGCTAAAAGTTACTCTGATATCCGAATCATTTTCAACTACGGAAATTATTGCCAAAATAGTTGAATTTAAAATCGCAAAATGTAGAGAAATGATATAAAAATAAGCAATCGCTTTTATTGATTTCGATTTAGAAGTAAATATTCCTATCGAAACTAAGCAGCATACGAGAAAAGGCGAATCACCAACAGATTGTGAACAGAATTTTTTCTTGTGTGTACCAACATAATTCTTCTGCATTTCAATTTGTTTTAATGTTAAAGTTTTCGATTAGTTTAAAATGTTTATTCCGAATTTCACTGTAATAAGAGGAAACTCAATCATGAAATTTTCTTCACTTTTGACGAAATCGTTTCCCGGGAGATGCTCCGAGCGTAAAATTGAAGAATTTACAATCTTTTCTAATCAGAGGATACAAATTTCGACAAAATTATTTGAACGTAACACATCAATTAGCATACGTCATAAGGAAGTACAAAAAGAAAAATGTGATTGAACGAATACTCACTATCAGCCGAGATTTGAACCCAGAAAACCTGTTTCTTAAACCTCACTATACCTCTAACCCCTTGTCACGCGATGCAAACGATTTTGAAAGAAGATGAAATAAATAGGATAAAAGAAATATGCCCAAAGTGATCCCAGTATACACACGAATGAATATCAATTTTGTCATGTATTTGAGATTTATCGTTTTGTCGAAAATCACGTGATTTCGTGAAGAAATTAGAGTAAAAAATTACAAATACAGCTAAGATTATTGAATCTTCAAAAAGGAGAGTTTTGTATCTGAGAGCGTTCTAATAAGGAATCCTTTTGCAAGGAAAACAACTTTACAGCAATTCTATACAAAGCAAGGTAGCAAAATAGTAAATATGATAATATGATTTAAAGAGCATTAAACGAACAACGTGATTTTAGCATTCAAACTGCGTACTCTCTGAGTAAAAAAATATAATTCTTTTAATCAACTCAATAATGGTGTAATGTCTGCTTAGAAAAAATTCTTCACTAAACTTTCTAATGCTTTTCATAACAAATGAAAAGGAAATTAAATGCACATGCAATAAATCAATTCCTTTTTGTCTACTTAATAAATTAAAAAATGTATTATTCAGTACCTTATCGATCTTTCTAAATGAATCGTAAATTATTCCATGCGCTAAAGCAGCCTATTTTCAGGGTTTTTTCGTTAAATATCAAAAAAAAATTTAGGAAAAAAATAATTGACTTCATATTGATCAAGCTGGTATTTTTGCCAATATTTTCATTATGACGTAAGTTATTTTTTCACTTATGTCTGGCTGTAAAAGAAATTTAATTGAATAGAAAACAATTATCCTGGGAATTAGCTTTTCAGATGAATTTCGAAATAATTAAGGAAAAAAATAGTAAAAAAACAGAGAGTAGCCTAATTTTAATTACTGACGTAATTAAGTTTCTATCAGTTTTTTAGTACTCAAATTTGCGACGTCCCTTTGTATTTCTGCGGCTCTCCATATAAAAACCACCCTTAATATGTATTTTCAAAAGCTTTTTTCAGAAACGAAGTGAAATGGTATAGACATTATAAGTTTTAAATTAATACGAAGAAAATATAAAGAAAAAAAAAACAAATCTATCGAACAAAAAAATTTGAATTGTAACGAGTCAGTTACTAGAAAAAGACGGAAAAACTGATTTCCAGAAAAGGAACCCAGAGGGTGTGAAATTAGAAACACTACCTATTTTTTGTTACAACCAAACTAGATTTGATGCTTTTATCACTAGTGATTCGACAGATTTTAATAACGTTTTTTTCTCGCTTCCTAACTTGATTCAATTTATCTGATGTTTATGTCTTTTTTACTTCCTTTTTGATAAGGAACTTAAAAATACACATTCCGTGGTGGTTATTTCAAAACACATGTGTATAGATATTAGTTTAGGAAATTAATCATTGATTGGTCGCTATTTATGTTGATAGTAATATAAGAAATTGTATAATTTTTTTCTAAAATGAGTAAAATAAAAAACTGGATCAGAAAATACAAAATCTTATTGAATAAATATGATTAATTTTGTTTTTTAAGAAAATTTCTAACGGAATTTAAAAGCCTCTAAATAAAAATGTACACAGTAGAAAATTTTGGTGTGTAGTTGCCCCCCTTTTTGGTGTGGTAAACTAATGCAAGCTAAATATATTTTTAAGAAGAAAACTGTAGTTCTCTTTCAAAAAATTGCACAAAATTGCTAAAATAAAAGAATTTGTAAGAATATATTACTAAAGATGTGCCGTTTTCAACGAGTTGTTTTTAAAATGAATCCATCGAATTGATTCAAATGCGCCAAAAAATATGTATTGCCAGTAAACAACTGAACAAAAAAAAAAACAAATAAATAATTTTAAAAAAAACTATAACTGGGAAAAATAAATGAAAAAAAGTGACTACATGCACTGTAAACAATCTTAGTTTTCCTCAGCACTGAGAATGGTTTCAACTGTGTACCAAACTTTATACATTGCAGTTATAACAAACAAAAAAATAGTGTTTTTTCTGAATGTTCAATATTTCAGATACTTTCAGACAAACACCTTTCACTGTAAATGATACTTGAAAATTCAACTACTTTTTTCTGTACTCTTCATCCTTTTCGGAGAGAAATGAGGGAGAATTTAGGGGAAGAATTAAATGTCTTCTAGATAGAAAAATGTGGTATTTTTATCCGATGTATTGTCTTACAATGGGTAGAATGAACTCAATCCCGAATCGATGCAGGGTTTTATATGCATAAAATATGTGGTATTGTTTTAAGCTTACTATGCTTATGCCAAACGATGCAAAAGCTGAAAATATCGAGTTATTGATTTAAGCTTACTATGCTTATGCCAAACGATTCAAAAGATGAAAATCTCGTGTTATTTTTCTAAGCTTACTATGATAATTCCAAACGAAATAAAAGCACTCAACAAAGCAAAAAGATTTGCTTTTGTGTAAAATATAACCGAAGAGCCAGACAATGTTATTTCAGACAAATCAACAAGTTCTTTGAAATGGAATTCTCCTAAAAACAATGCTTTAGAATTAGACTTTATACGAAGATTAATGTATTCAGGGTAAAATGCGTCTCTGACATTCTGCATTTGAATTGGAATCTCACCAGCACACATGTAGATTACGATTAAGCAAGTGGTGTAATACGTGAAGTAAAAAATATATTCAAGTAAAAGTGTTAGATGCGTTAACAACTCTGGTTGAGGCCCAGCAAGAAATGAAGCAAACGACATAAACATGTAGCAAATACAACAGGTGCACATGTAGAAAGAACTGTGAGAAAAGGTTTTTTGCATTTTTTTTAAGAAGTGGATTATGTCAGCATATCTTTCAGTCAGTTCATATTGGTTTTGCCGCGTAAGAAAATCTTGGGAATTGAGTGATTTTTCAAAATCTGTTAAATATTCTCTTTGCAAGGACGTAGCAGAATGACAGAATTTTATAAAAATTGATAATATTATTCCAAAGCCAACCATTGGAAAAGCACATACTACGTACAAGTTGACAACTAGGCAGACTTTTGATAGGATTTCGTTATCGATTTTAAGTTTATGCATATAGTTATAAGAATAAATATCCGCTAATTGCTTCTTCATTATTATTAGAAATACAGTATAAAATATAATTGGAACTATAATAACTGAAGAAACCAATAAATCCACTCCATTCGATTTCTTTAATCCTTCACTCGATGCTTTTAACTTTTTCAATTTTTTAATGGTATTCAAAAGAAGAAGGATATTTTTCTTTTCGCTTTTCAAAGAATGATATGCTAAAAGTTGAAAAGTGAATCCAAAAACTACGCTAAAAGTTAATCTGACATCTGAATTGTTTTCAACTGTGGATGTTATTGCCAAAACAGTTGTATCTAAAAGCACAAAACGTTGCAAAATCATATAAAAATATGCAATTGCTTTTACTGAATTCAATTTGGAAGTAAATATTCCTATCGAAACTAAGCAACATACAAGAAAAGGTGAATCACTAACAGATTTTGAACAGCCTTTTTTCTTGTGTGTAGAAACATAATTTTTCTGCATTTCGATTTGTCTGAAAATATTTATTCTAAATTTCAATTAGTACGAGGAAATTTTTCCCGAGAGATGCTCCGAGCGTAAAATTGAAGAATTTACAATCTTTAATTATCAGAGGAAACGGATTACGACAAAATTATTTGGATGTAATACATCAATTAATGTACGTCATTAGGAAGTACAAAAAGAGAAATGTGATTGAACAAATACTCAGTAACAGCCGTGATTTGAAGCCGGAAAACCTGCTTGTCAAACCTCCTTATATCTCCAACCCCGTGTCACACAATGCAAACGATTTTTAATGCAGAGGAAATAAATAAGATTTAAAAAAATTTATCCTAAGAGATCCAAGTATACACACGATTAAATATTAGTTTTATCAAGTATTTAAGATTATCGTTTTGTTGAAAATCACGTGATTTCTTGAAGAAATTATAGTCAAAAATTACAAAATACAGTTAAAAAAAATTGTTGAATCTTCAAATTGTAGAGTTTTGTATCTGAGATTGTTCTAAGAGTGAATTATTTTTCAAGGAGAACAACGTAAGGATTAAGTAAAGTATCAAAATAGTATAATTTAAATAATCTAAAGTGTATCGCGTGATTTTAACATTCAAACTGCGTAATCTCGTGCGTAACAAAATTGCATTGCTTTTTTTAATCAACATAATAATCATGTCGTGTTTCTTTATAAAACTTATTTTAACTTCATAATGTTTTTCACAACAAAGGAGAAAAAAAATTAAATGCACATGCAATAAGCCAATCCCTTTTTAATTATTATCTACTTGAAAAAGTATTATTCAGAACGTTATGGATATTCCAAAATAATTCTCAAATTATTTATAGGCAAAAGATGCTTATTCTCAAGGTTATAGACATTAATTGCTAGTGACTTTTATGTTGTTTTCCAATATTTTAATTTACTGGTGTTTTCCATTATTTTAATGGAACTTTTTTTTTTCAATTTATGCCTGGTAGTAAAAAAAATTTTTTTTAGTTGAATAACAACCATTTATTCTGAGAATTAGCTTTTAGAATTAAGGAAAATAAGAGTATAAAAACAGAGAGTAGACTGATTTTAGTTACTGAGGTAACTAAGTTTCTATTAGTTTTTTAGCACTCAAATTCCGAAGTCCTTTGTATTTTTGTGGTTCACCGTATAAAAAGTACCCTTAATATGTATTTTTAAAAGCGTTTTTCAAAAATGAAGTAAAATGGTATAGACATCATAAGTCTTAAATTAATACCAAGAAAATATAAGAAAAAAAATTCTATCAAACAGAAAAACTGAATTGCAACGAATCAGTAACTAGAGTAAGACTGAAAGTTTGATCTCCAGAAAATAAACCCAGAGAGTTTGAATAAATTAGACAACACTTTCAAGTTTTTGTTGCAATCTGACTAGATTTGATGTTTTTATTCCGCTTTTATCACTGGTGACTCGACAGATTTCGATAATTTGTTGTTTGTTTCTTTCTAACTCATTTTAATGTTTCGTATGCTTATGTTTTCCAACTTCATTTTAGAAAAAGGAACTTTAGAACACATCTTTGGTTATTTCAAAACTCCTGTGTACAGTTATGAGTTAAGGAAATGAATTTTTGACTTGTGGGTATTTATTTTGATATTAATATAAGAAATTGTATAAGCTATTTGTAAAGTAAAATAAAAATTGGACCAGGAAATACAAAATCTTATTAAATAAATATGATTAATTTTGTCTCTTAAGAAAATTTCTAACGTAATAACGAACTAATGTAAGCTAAAAATATTTCTAATAACTAATGTAATAACGAACTAATGTAAGCTAAAAAAATATTTTTAGGAAGAGAACTGTAGTTCTCTTTCGAAACATTACACGAAATTGCTAAAATAAAAAATTAGTAGGAATATAATTTAAAAAATGTGCTTTTTTGCCAAAATTGTTTTGCGGTGAATCCAACAAATGCGATTGAAATTATGTGGTGTTAGTAAACAAACGAAAAGAGAAAAATTGAATAAGTAAATAAAACTGTAACAGGGAAAAGTAAATGAAGAACGTGATTACATGCACTGAGCACTGTTAGAATTTTCCTTTGAAAATCACAGTTAAGTACCCGGCAGCAGTCTGTCCATTCAATTATCCTGGCCCATTAAAGTAAAGTTTATGGTTTAGAACTTTTTTTACCTTTACGGTTTTGAAACAGTTTACAACTAGTACGGTCTAAAAACCATAAATACAAAATTATACGTTTTTTGTTTAACCATTTTTAACTATCATGATTTCAAAACCTTAAAAAGAAATTAACTTGACACTGGAGCTGCGATGCTGCCATCAATGCGCGAGTGAGAGTATCTTATTCTAACAATCCAGATAACAGTAAATTGTGATGTGTACAGGACATTGGAAACTCTTGAAGTATTTAAGGACAGGTAGGAGATTTTGTGGTATCAACGTTGGTGTTCGACCACCTCCCGTTCTATCAGTCAAGAGGTTGAAAGATTAACCCATTTGGCTATAATATGTACCCAGCTGCTAGGTTGTTGCTGTTGTCGTCGCACTACAGCGGCACAATGGGCTATTGGTGATGGTCGGGGAAACATCCCTGAGGATGATCCGAAGACATGCCATCACAATTTTTATCCTACGCAGAGAGGATGGCACCCCCGCTTCGGTAGCCTGACGACCTGCACGTGAAGTCGAGCACTTTTCGGTAGAACAGTTTAACGAGGACCAATATCGTAAACCCTCGGTTTCAACGCAGACAGATCCAAGTTGTCACCCACCCGCACACTAACCACAGCCAGTGATGCTTGACTTCAGTGATCTGCAGGGTATCGTGTCTTAACGATTAGTACACTGCGGGACCCAGCTGCAACGAACTAAGTGGTTTCATAAAGCGGGATTAGTTGGTGCAATATAATTATGGCTATTCAACCGTATTAGGTGGAAGCAGTTGATAGGCGATATTACTCACAGTTGACAGTTTGAATACCACCTTATTTCTGGCTATTTGACTGTATCGTTTGAATATGGCAAAATAACAATTTGATAAATTGCTATTTATTCATTTTTTCCGAGACATTTATAACAGTGCGAACAAATTTAGTTACACGAAGTAAATTTGTAATACATGAAATTAAAAACAAAAATCAATATTTCAAGTATTTTCAGACAAAAATCTTTCACTATAAATGATACCTTACAATTCAACTACTCTTACCGTACTCTTCCCCCTTCTTTTAGAGAAATAAGGGTGATTGTCTTCAAGACAGGCAACTATGGTATTTTTATCCGATGTATTTTCTTACGATAGGTTGAATGACGCCAATCCCAAGGCGATGTTGGGTTTTATAAACATAAAATATGTGTTATTGTTTTAAGCTGACAATGATTATGCCAAACGATACAAAAGCTGAAAATATCGTTTGATTTTTTAAGCTTACTATGTTTATGGCAAAGTTAAAAGAGCAGAAACTCCCGTGCTATTTTTCTAAGCTTACTATGATAATACCAAACGATACAAAAGCACTCAACAAAGTAAAAAGATTTGCTTTCGTGTAAAATAAAACAGAAGAACCTGACAATGTTACGTTAGGCAAATCAACAAGTTCTTTCAAATGGGATTCTTTTAAAAGCAAAGCTTTAGAATTAGACTTTACACGAAGCTTCATGTATTCAGCGTAAAATGCATCTCTGACATTCTGCATTTGAATCGGAATCTCATCAGCACACATGTAGATTATAATTAAGGAAGCGGTGTAATACATGAAGTAAAAACCATATTCAAATAAAAATATTGCATGTGTTAGCAACTCTGGTTCTGGGCTTGCAAGAAATGAAGCAAACGGCATAAACATGTAGCAAATACAACTGGCGCACATGTAAAAAGAACTGTGAGAAAAGGTTTTTTGCATTCTTTTCAAGAAGTGGATTATGTCAGCATATCTTTCAGTCAGTTCATATTGGTTTTGCCGTGTAAGAAAATCTTGGGAATTGAGGGATTTTTCAAAATCTGTTAAATATTCTCTCTGTAAAGACGCAGCGGAATGACAGAATTTTATAAAAATTGATAATATTATTCCAAAGCCAACCAATGGAAATGCATATAGCACATAGACGTTGACAGCAAGGCAGAATTTTGATAGAATTTCGTTATCGATTTTAAGTTTAAACATATAGTTATAAGAGTAAATAACGGCGTATTTCTTCTTCATTATTATTAGAAAAAGAGTATAAAATACAATCGGAACTATAATAACTGTGCTAGCCAATAAATCCACTCCTCTCGTTTTCCTTAATCCTTCACTTGATGTTTTAAATTTTTTAATGCTATTCATAAGAAGAAGGATGTCTTTCTTTTTTCTTTTCAAACAATGATAAACTAAAAGTTGGAAAATGAATCCAAAAACTCCGCTTAAAGTTGCTCTTACATCCAAAGTGTTATCAACTGTAGAAATTATTGCCAAAATAGTTGAATCTAAAAACGCAAAATGTAGCAAAATGATATAAAAGTAAGCAATCGCTTTTACTGACTTCGATTTTGAAGCAAATATTCCTATCGAAATTAGACAACATTTAAGAAAAGGCGTATTATCAACAGATTGTGAACAGAATTTTTCCTTACATGTATCAACAGAAATTTTCTGCATTTCGATTTTTTTAAAAATATTTATTCTAAATTTCACTGTAATACGAAAAAACGCAATCATGAAATTTCCTTAACTTTTGATGAAATCATGCAATTTGACCGGGATATGAACCAAGCGTGAAATTGAAGAATTTGAAATCCTTTTAAATATTTATTCCAAATTTCACTGTAATAAAGGGACACTCAGTCATGAAACTTTTTCTGTTATTGACGAAATCTTTTACTGGGAGATGTTCCGAGCGTGAAATCAAGGAATTTACAATCTATTAAACTATTTATTCCAAATTCTACTGTAATCAGTGAATACTCAGTCATAAAATTTTCTCCTCTTTTGATGAAATGTTTTCCCAGTAGATGCTCCGAGTGTAAAATTGAAGAATTTGCTATCTTTTCTTATGGAAGGATACGAGTTTCGACAAAAATTTTCAGACGTAACTCATCAATTTACATACGTCATAAGGATAAGTATAAAAAGAACAATGTGATAGAACGAATATTCTGTAACGGCCGGAAAACCTGCTTGTCTAACTTCGCGATACCTTCAATCCCTTATCACACAATGCAAAGGATTTGAAAGAAGATGAACTAATTAAGATAAAAGAAAAGTGCCCGAAGTGATTCCTGTATTCACGCAAATGAATATCAATTTTTTCAAGTATTTGAGATTTATCGCTTCATCGAAAATCCCGTGATTTTGTGAAGAAACTATAGTCAAAAATAACAAAAAAAACAACTCAAAGATTTCTGAATTTTCAAACAAGATAGTTTCGTACCTGATGAGCTAATAATGAATTATTTTGTAAGAAAAACAAATTGATAGCATTCATGTACAAGGTGATGTATCAAAATAATATGTTAATATAATTTAAATTGTCTTAAATGGATCGCGTGATTTTAGCACTCAAACCGAAAAGAAGAATGCAAACAAAATTGCATTGTGTTTTTTAATCAACATAATAATCATGTCATGTCTCCTTAGAAAAAATTCTTAGCTGAACTTACAAATGTTTTTCCGAAGAAATGAAAAGGAAATTAAATGTATATTCAATAAATCAATCCCTTTTAAACTAATATCTACTTAATAAATTAAAAAAAGTATTATTTATTACTTTATCGATCGTCCTAAATAATTCTCAAATTATTTATAAGAGAAAGAAGCTTATTCGCAAGGTTATGGACATTAATTGTTACGTACGTTTTTGTATTTATTTATTTTTTTAAATATTAAAAAAAAATTTAAAATAATAATTTTCTGAAAATTGATCAAGCTGGTGTTCTTCCAATATTTTCCTGTAAGTTTTTTTTCTAATTTATGTCTGACTGCAAAAAAAAATTTTTTTAGTTGAATAACAAACATTTATTCTCTTAATTAGCTTATCTGATGAATTTCGAAATAATAAAGGAAAATAAATGTAAATAGCCTGATATTATATATGCTGATTTAGCCTGATTTTATTTGCTGAGGTAATTAAGTTTCTATCAGTGTTTTAGTAGGGGAGAGTGGGGCCAATTGTAAAATTTTTTACTTAATTATTTTTAACTAACAAAAATTCCTATATATTATTAGTATTAATTGACAGACAAGCAAAGTAGACTATCCTCTACTAGAAAAAAAAATAAATACCTTATGTTAAATGTTATTATATTAGTTATTAGCAATTTTTGACAGTCGTGCACTTGTTACAATTGTCCCCTCATACGGGGTCAATTGTAACAGTTCATAAATTCAACTAAAACATAGTTAATTATACATATTATCATAGTTGTGATATATTTCTTTATTGATCAAAATATCTGTGATATTTTAGGAGTAAAAATAATAATGAGCAGAGACCTAAAGGGTTAAACTTTTAACTTTAAGGGGTTAAAAATTTTAATTTATGCTGTGAAAGGTGACAAATAAAATAATGCACATGCAACATAATATAAATGATATAGGAAACTATTGGTGGTTCTTAAAGAGTTAAGTAATGGTTTGTAAACATAAGATTATTTATTTTCAGCAGTTACAATCGTCCATTTACTTGTTGTTACAATCGTCCCCAAGACGCCATTTCAGCTTCATTTGTTAAAAACAATGCTAGTTAATTAACAAAACTAATCTTTTTTTTTTGAATGTTAATTAAGGTGTCCACTTACATATTCGGTTAATAATTTTTATTTGTTTAAACAAAATTACTTTGATGCAATATAATATTCTAATGCCAAAAAAGTACTTACGTAGCGGGAAAATATCTTTTGTGATGTAACTCTTAACAAAGTACATAAAAATAGTAGCCAGCAGGGGTGTACATGTAGACTTATTAAATACACCTTGTGCGCTACCTAGGAACCAAATCTAGAACCCGACACTCGAAATTTTTGCTCTATTACAATCGTACCCTGTTACAATTGACCCCACTCTCCCCTACTCAAATTCCAGCGTCCCTTTGTATTTCTGTGGCTCTCCATATAAAAACCAACCCTTAATATGTAATTTTAAGAGGTTTTTTCAAAAATGAAGTAAAATGGTTTAGACATTATAAGTCTAAAATTAATATCAAGAAAATATTTAAAAAAAAAGCAAATCTATCGAACAAAAAAAATTGAATTGTAGCGTGTCAGTTACTAGAAAAAGACGGAAAGACTGGTTTCCAGAAAAAAAAACCAGAGGGTTTGAAATCAGAAACAATACCAATTATTTGTTACAATCAAACTAGACTTAATGTTTTTATTCTGCTTTTATCACTGGTGATTCAACAGATTTTAACAACTTTTTTTGTTTCTTCCTAATTTGATTCAATTTATCTGTTGTTTATGTCTTTTTTACTTGATTTTTGAAAAGAAACTTAAAAATACACATTTCGTGGTGGTTATTTCAAAACACCTGTGTACAGATATTAGTTTAGAAAATTAATCATTAATTGGTCAGTATTTATGTTGATACTAATATAAGAAATTGTATAAGCTTTTTTTTGAATGAGTAAAATAAAAATCAGATCAGAAAATATAAAATCTTATTAAATAAAGATGATTAATTTCAATTTTTAAGAAAATTTCTAACGGAATTTAAAAGCCTCTAAATAAAAAAGCACACAGTAGAAAATTTTGGTGTGTAGTTGCCCCCATTTTTGGCGTAGTAAACTAATGTAAGCTAAATATATTTTTAAGAAGAAAACTGTAGTTCTCTTTCAAAAAATTACATGAAATTGACAAAATAAAAGAAATTGTCAGAAAAAGAAAGTACTAAAGATGTGCCGTTTTCAACGAGATGTTTTTGCAATGAATCCATCAAATTGATTCAAATGCGCCTGAAATTATGCATTGCCACTAAACAACTGAACAAAAAAAAAAAAATTTAAAAAAAAACTATAACTGGGAAAAGTAAAGGAAAACCGTGACTACATGCACTGTAAACAATCTTAGTTTACCTCAACACTGAGTATGGTTTCAACTATGTACCAAAATGTATGCAGTGCAGTTATAACAAACAAACAAAGTAGTGCTTTTTCTGAATGTTCAATATTTTAGATAATTTCAGACAAAAACCTTTCACTATAAGTGATACCTGAAAATTCAACTACTTTTTTCTGTACTCTTCCTCCTTTTCTGTGAAAAATGAGGGTGAATTCCGGAAGAAAATTAAATTTCTTCCAGACAGGGAAGTGTGGTATTTTTATACAATGTACAGTCTTACGATGAGTTGAATGACGCCAATCCCGAATAGATACAGGGTTTTATGCACATAAAATATCGCGTTATTGTTTTAAGCTTACTATGCTTATGCCAAACGATGCAAATGCTGAAAATATCGCGGTATTGATTTAAGCTTACTATGCTTTGCCAAACGATGCAAAAGCTGAAAATATCGCGGTATTGATTTAAGCTTACTATGCTTATGCCAAACGATGCAAAAGCTGAAAATATCGCGGTATTGATTTAAGATTACTATGCTTATGCCAAACGATGCAAAAGCTGAAAATCTCGTGTTATTTTTCTAAACTTACTATGATAATACCAAACGAAATAAAAGCACTCAACAAAGCAAAAAGATTTGCTTTTGTGTAAAATATAACCGAAGAGCCTGACAATGTTATGTCAGGCAAATCAACAAGTTCTTTAAAATGGAATTCTCCTAAAAACAATGCTTTAGAATTAGACTTTAAACGAAGATTAATGTATTCAACGTAAAATGCGTCTCTGACACTCTGCATTTGAATCGGAATCTCACCAGCACACATGTAGATTACGATTAAGCAAGTGGTGTAATACGTGAAGTTAAAAATATATTCAAGTAAAAGTGCTATATGCGTTAACAACTCTGGTTCTGGCCTAGCAAGAAATGAAGCAAACGACATGAACATGTAGCAAATACAACAGGCGCACATGTAGAAAGAACTGTGAGAAAATGTTTTTTGCATTTTTTTTAAGAAGTGGATTATGTCAGCATATCTTTCAGTCAGTTTATATTGGTTTTGCCGTGTAAGAAAATCTTGTGAATTGAGTCATTTTTTAAAATCTGTTAAATATTCTCTTTGCAAGGACGTAACAGAATGACAGAATTTTATAAAAATTGATAATATGATTCCAAAGCCAACCATTGGAAATGCACATACTACGTACAAGTTGATAACTAGGCAGACTTTTGATAGGATTTCGTTATCGATTTTAAGTTTATGCATATAGTAATAAGAGTAACTATCCACGTATTCCTTCTTGATTATTATTGGAAATACAGTATAAAATATAATCGGAACTATAATAACTGAACAAACCAATAAATCTACTCCTCTTGATTTCTTTAATCCTTCACACGATATTTTTAACTTTTTCAATTTTTTAATGACATTCAAAAGAAGAAGGATATTTTTCTTTTCTCTTTTCAAAGAATGATAGGCTAAAAGTTGAAAAATTAATCCAAAAACAGCGCTAAAAGTTATTCTGACAACCGAATAGTTTTCAACTGTAGATGTAATTGCTAAAACAATTGTATCTAAAAGCACACAATGTAGCAAAATCATGTAAAAATAAGCAATCACTTTTACTGAATTCGATTTTGAAGTAAATATTCCTATCAAAACTAAGCAACATACAAGAAAAGACGAATCATCAACAGATTTTGAACAGCATTTTTTCTTGTGTGTACCAGCATAATCTTTCTGCATTTCGATTTGTCTGAAAATATTAATTCTAAATTTCAATTAATAAGAGGAATTTTTTTCCCGAGAGATGTTCCGAGCGTAAAATTGAAGAATTTACAATCCTTAATTATCAGAGGAAGCGGATTTCGACAAAATAATTTGGACGTAACACATCAATTAACATACGTCATTAGGAAGTATGAAAAGAGAAATGTGATTGAACGGATACTCAGTAACAGCCGGGATTTGAAGCCGGAAAACTTGCTTGTCAAACCTCGTTATACCTCCAACCCCGTATCACACGATGCAAACGATTTTGAATGCAGATGAAATAAGTAAGATTTAAAAAAAAAATACCCTAAGAGATCCCAGTATACACACGATTGAATATCAACTTTTTCCAAGTATTTAAGATTATCGCTTCGTTGAAAAACACGTGATTTCTTGAAGAAATTACAGTCAAAAATTACAAAATACAGTTCAAAGATTGTTTAATCTCCAAATTGTAGAGTTTTGCATCTGAGATTGTTCTAAAAGTGAATTATTTTGCAAGGAGAACAACGTGATAGCTTTTATATATTAAGTAATATATCAAAATAGTATAATTTAAATAATTTAAAATGGATCGCGTGATTTTAAGATTCAAACTGTATAATCTCGTGCGTAACTAAATTGCATTGTTTGTTTTAATCAATATAAAAATCATGTCATGTCTCTTTATAAAACTTTTTTAAACTGAACTTCATAATGTTTTTCATAGCAAAGGAAACGGAAATTAAATGCGCATGCAATAAACCAATTCCCTTTTAATTATTATCTATGTTCGATACCAATTGATTGATTTCTATGCTGGTTCGTTTGATAACAAATGAATAAAATAGTTATAGGACTGTATTTAAGATTTAATTATCATTAATTCTACGAGCACGCTATTGCTATAAGATCAACAACTAATTTTAAACTGTTAGGGGTTACAAGAAACGGTGGCGAGGATGCTAAGACAAAGATGCCAAGTTGGCGCTATATTTTTGAGATATTGAACATCCACCCGCCGTTGAATTATATTCAATAAACATACAAATTAGCATAACAATAAAACATAAACATATTCCAATATAAAATTTACAAAGAGTGAATAGATGCTGTTGAATAGACACATGAGAAAATCAGCATACATATTTTTTAATTGTCCAATGGCAAAATACACAATTTACTAATACTACGTTTAACAATCCCCTTGCTTGTTTTAATCTCCGCTACTCTNCACAAAATTGTGTTTTGACATAATGAAGAAGTATTTTTTTTCTTTTTCAAAAATTTGGATTAGTTTTTTAGTTATCAGTCATTTTCTAAGAAAATCTATGCTATTTCGTCTTCAAATAAGAGCCATATTAAAAAATGCCTATCTCTTATAAATGTATGCTAATGCGAGCCTTACAATTGAAATATTAAATTTCGACAACTTAAGGTTCGCATTTGTTTACATTTATCAAAGTGGAGAAAAGTTTAACTTTTGTATTAAAAATGTGGCAACTTATTCCATACGTAAATAGAACGCTTTGCTTTGATTTATTTGTCGCTGTTCATAATTGTTATAATAAGTTTTTCTTCTTCTTTCCACGCTCTATTTTTTTTTCTTAAGCGAAGACGATAATTTTTGTAGCAATGTAGAAATAGAAATTGATACCATAAAAAATTATNCCATAAGTTGATTTGAAACAAGGGGTTTATGTTTAAAACAAACTATGCATTTATGTACAATTTTCCTAGCTATCGATCGACCACGAAGTGGCCAAAACCTTTCTCTAGTGCAATATAACAACGCTTGAGGTCCTAAATGGAGATTTTTGATATGCAAATGAGTCATTAACAATTTAGTGAAAGGATGGTCTGCAGGTAGTATAGCTGGATGTTTTTGAGAATAATTCAGAGCAGCATTATGCAAACGACCACCCACTCTGAGAATTTGATGACCATCAAGAAAAGGATTTAAAGAGTTAAGTTAACTCTTACCTGAAAAAGCCCTGCCCATGGAAATGACCTCTATTTCTTCCTTATAAGAGGATGCTTGTACATTTCTAACTAAAAAGAGCTCCGTCTCTTTAAGTTCATTAGAGGATAACTTACCAAATCTTTTGTTACCTGGATTTTTACAGTTGAAAATTAATCTGAAAGCATAACTTAAAACATTCAAAATTTTAGTATAATTATTGCTACGATTTAAAAAATTGTCAATTAAGTCAAGTTTATAAGAAGTTAGAAGTATTTTGGCAGAGGGTTTGAGTTCCTTTAAAAATTCACATTCTGAGGAGATTTTTTCAAAATCTACGGTAACGATATTCAGTTCTACTTTCAAAAAATCTGGTCCGAACCACCAAAGTTCAAGGGAGGCAATTTCCGAAGCATTCAGACCACGAGAGAGGACAGCTGCAGGATTTTTATCAGACGCAACGTGATTCCAATGGCAGTTCTAAGTGAGTTCTTGTATTAATTTAACTCGATTGCTGATAAAAGTCTTGAGTTGATCAGGTGACCGCGGAAGCCATGCCAACACAATTGTAGAATCTGTCCACAACATTATTTGTTGAATGGGCAAGGTTAGAGACTTAAGAACCTTGTTCAAAAGCTGTGCCAATAAAACACTGGCACACAATTCTAATCGAGGGATCGTGATAGGTTTTACTGGTGAAACGCGGGACTTGCTGCACAAAAGTCTCGTATATGATGTTTCTCCCGAAATTGTCTGCATGTACAGGAAGCCGTGAATCACGATTCCACTCTTCTCCCCCAAGTGACGAGATATTTGCATGTTTTCAATGGCAGGTAGAGTAGAAGCAAAACACTGCCAGTCCTTAGCCACTGAATCTGGAAGCGGTTCATCCCATTCCAACCTGAGTATCCAGAGTTTCTGGAGAAACAATTTAGCCTTGGTTAGAATGGGACCAAGAAATCCAAGGGGGTCGAACAAGCGTGAGATGGTGGATAAGACTTTTCGTTTGGTGTATGAGTCATGTATATTTACATCAACCTTGAATGTAGAATAATCTAAATTTGGGTTCCAGATAACCCCATGGGATTTAATGTTATTTGGTGGCTCACAAAAGAAATCATAGGCTTGGTCTCCTAATGGTATGGAATTAAGAAATTTTGGAGTATTAGTGCACCACTTGCGTAAGCTCATACCCGCTTTTTTAAACAGGTCCCTTAATTGTAGTAATTGAAATTCTAGAAAATCTGAACTACTTGAAAAAATGTCATCCATATAAGTGTCTCTAATTATTACAGCAGCGGCTTTGGGAAAGCTATCCCCCTCATCAATGGCTAATTGTTTAATAGTTCTGGTTACTAAGTATGGTGCACAAGAGGTTCCGTATGTAACAGTGTTAAGTTTGAAAGTTCGCACTGGGTCATTCACGCTGTTCTTCCAGAATATCAACTGTAAATTCCGATGATCAGGGTAAATCAAAATTTGCCTAAACATTTTAGAAATGTCAGGAGTGAACACATATGCATGTTGCCTGAATCGCAAAAGAATTGAAAATAAATCTTGTTGTATAGTACCGCCCTTGTACAAAATATCATTTAAAGAAAGACCCGAGGAAGCGTTAAATACCACCCTCAACTTAGTGGTTTTACTATCTGGGCGAAGTACACCATGATAAGGTAAAAAATATGAAGCGGTTTTATCAAGAGATTCTACAACTAATTGCATATGCTGCAAGTCAGCATATTCTATTAAGAATGATTTATAAAGTGATTGCAACTCCTCATCTTTTAACAGTTTTTTCCATAACTGATTTAAACGCATTTCGGTAACGGCTTTAGAATCATCGAGTGAAGGGGGATCCTCTTTCAAAGGCAACTGTACTATTTAACGCCCTTCATGATTTCGATAATGAGTACTTTTATATTGAGTTTCGCAGAGCTCAAATTCAACACTATGTTCAGCACAGGGCTCCTCAACAGTTTCTATATTCCAAAATGCTTGTAGCTGTTTATCAAGGCTTTCTGAATTTATATCTGAAGTAAGCGATAATCCACAATACACTCTATTTGCACTATTATCGGAGCTCCCCACGACAATGTAACCATATACAGTTTCTTGAAACAACCAATTACTACATGCCGATCGAAACTGATTAGGCTTTAAAATTTCAAAAAAGAGCTCGCAACATATAATTAATTCTACTTCTTTTTGTGTGTTAAACTCTGGATCAGCCAAATTAATGTCCGATGGAATCTTTATATTCGATACTTCAACTGGGTTAATTATCGTCAAATTTGTAATCGAAGGAAAAATTAACAATTCTAAAGATGTTGAAAAACTCCCACTATTGTTTTTATAGTTACAAAGGTTACCCTTTGTTTGATATTTACCGAAATATCGCTCAATCCAGAAACAGAGGCATTATTTTTTCTTTTTTCAACATTAAGTTATTAGCTAATTTTTGTTTACAGAAAGAAAAATGAGATGCGGAATCCAAAATCGCTCTGCATGGATAATAGTCTCCCAATTCATTTCTAATATAAACAATTGCAGTTGGCAAGAGAATATTTTGTTTCCTTTTTTAAACTAAATAATTTGAAAAAGTGTTCGAATGTTCTTGTGGGAATGAATCATGCACTTGCGAGACAGTTGTTTGATCGGCGCCTGGCATTGTAGAAACTGAGGAGGTAGGAGGCGGGAAAGAAATCTCATAAATATGCAATAAAGTGTTATGGCGTTTCGTGTAAACGAAGCATTATTCGATTTACAGTCTTTTCCTTTGTGATTATTCTTTAAGCAATTAATACACAAATTTAAACGTTTTATTTCATTAAATCTATCCGAAACCTTCATATTTTGAAAAGTGTTGCACTTATAAATCATGTGTGGTAATTTACAGATTACACAAGAGTTGGGATTATTATTCGAATTCAGGAAAGATTTACTCGTATTAACAGCTAGCTTATGTTTATAAATTGAAGTCGAAGCTGTTCGACTAATACTATCAAGAATTTGGCTTCTTTTTTCTAAAAATTCTGAAAACTTATCTAGTTCTGGTATTTTATTTGATGCGATTGTATGTTCATATTGTTTTCTAGTTTCTCCATCTACTTTTTTCAAAATGATGTAAAGCAAAAGTATGCCAGATAAATTATTACGATCAAAATTTAGAAGCTTTAAGGCTCTGATATTTTTCTTTAAAATATCTACCATGTTTCTAATATCTCCAGCTGATTCATTTGCAAGTTTTTCAATTTCCAAAATTTGATTTACGCAAGTCTCAGTGAGGAGACTTTTATTCTCAAATCTATTTTCTAATGCCTTTAAAAGTGACTCAAAAGAATCGTCAGCAGTTTCGAGACGTTTAGCGTCGCCCAGCAATGACGCTTTCAAATAATGCAGTTTTTGAGAATCATTTAAATCATTGTTTTTAGTTATAATGTTATCAAATTGAGATTTAAAATTGGGCCATTCATCAAATTTACCGTGAAATACCGATAGTGGTATCTCAGGTAATTTAATTTCTAGCTTTGTTTTCGAATCAGCCTGAGATATTTCATTTTCACAATTATTTATTGAAGGTTTAATCATCAAAGAGTTAAGAATATCTTTAATTCTTACCTCCAAAGCTTCTAGTCTGTCTACTGTTCCTTCTAAACCAGTTTCTATTTCAGTTATCTCTGGGTCACTTACATCTTTTAAACCGTAATATTGATCCTTCAATTCATCTACTTTTCGATATAATTGTGCAACACGCTTAAGCTTCACTTCTAATTCAGTTGGATTNAATTTATATCTGAACTAAGCGTTAATCCACAATATGCTCTATTTGTACTATTATCGGAGCTCCCTACGACTATGTAACCAAAAACAGTTTCTTGAAACAACCAATTACTACATGGCGATCGAAGCTGATTTGGCTTTAAAATTTCAAAAAAGAGCTCGCAACCTATAATTAATTCTACTTCTTTTTGTGTGTTAAACTCTGGATCAGCCAAATTAATGTCCGATGGAATCTTTATATTAGATACTTCAACCGGATTAATTATCGTCAAATTTGTAATCGAAGGAACAATTAAAAATTCTAAAGATGTTGAAAAACTTCCACTATTGTTTTTAATTGCAGTGGTTACCTTTTGTTTGATATTTACCGAAATATCGCTCAATCCAGAAACAGAAGCATTTATTTTTTCCTTTTTCAACATTAAGTTATTAGCTAATTTTTGTTTACAGAAAGAAAGATGAGAAGCGAAATCCAAAATCGCTCTGCATGGATAATAGTCTCCCAATTCATTTCTAATATAAACAATTGCAGTTGGCAAGAGAATATTTTGTTTCCTTTTTTATACTAAATAATTCGAAAAAGTGTTCGAATGTTCTTGTGGGAATGAATCATGCACTTGCGAGACAGTTGTTTGATCGGTGCCTGGCATTGTAGACACAGAGGAGGTAGGAGGCAGGAAAGAAATCTCATAAATATGCAATAAAGTGTTATGGTGTTTCTTGTAAGCGAAGCTGGAATTATTCGATTTACAGTCTTTTTACTTTGTGATTATTCTTTAGGCAATTAATACACAAATCTAAACGTTTTATTTCATTAAATCTATCCGAAACCTTCATATTTTGAAAAGTGTTGCTCTTATAAATCATGTGTGGTAATTTACAGATTACACAAGAGTTGGGATTATTATTCGAATTCAGGAAAGATTTACTCTTATTAACAGCTAGCTTATGTTTATAAATTGAAGTAGAAGCTGTTCGACTAATCTATCAAGAATTTGGCTTCTTTTTTCTAAAAATTCTGAAAACTTATCTAGTTCTGGTATTTTATTTGATGCGATTGTTTGTTCATATTGTTTTCTAGTTTCTCGATCTACTTTTTTCAAAATGATGTTAAGCAAAAGTATGCCAGATAAATTATTACGATCAAAATTTAGAAGCTTTAAGGCTCTGGTATTTTTCTTTAAAATATCTACCATGTTTCTAATATCTCCAGCTGATTCATTTACAAGTTTTTCAATTTCCAAAAATTTGATTTACCTAAGTCTCAGTGAGGAGACGTTTATTCTCAAATCTATTTTCTAATGCTTTTAAAAGTGACTCAAAAGAATCGTCAGCAGTTTCGAGACGTTTAGCGTCGCCCAGCAATGACGCTTTCAAATAATGCAGTTTTTGAGAATCATTTAAATCATTCTTTTTAGTTATAATGTTATCAAATTGAGATTTAAAATTGGGCCATTCATCAAATTTACCGTGAAATACCAGTAGTGGTATCTCAGGTAATTTAATTTCTAGCTTTGTTTTCGAATCAGCCTGAGATATTTCATTTTCACAATTATTTATTGAAGGTTTAATCATCAAAGAGTTAAGAATATCTTTAATTCTTACCTCCAAAGCTTCTAGTCTGTCTACTGTTCCTTCTAAATCAGTTTCTATTTCAGTTATCTCTAGGTCACTTACATCTTTTAAACCGTAATATTGATCCTTCAATTCATCTACTTTTCGATATAATTGTGCAACACGCTTAAGCTTCACTTCTAATTCAGTTGGATTCTGATAATTCGACTATCTATGTAAGTTTCTAATTTCGTTATGGTACCTTTGACGGCACGCTTCGATCTATTTAGTTTTTCCTTTTCCATCTCCGGCAATTAAAGATGACTAATGTTCGATACCAATTGATTGACTTCTATTCAGGTTCGTTTGATTACAAATGAATAAAATAGCTATAGGACTGTATTTAAGATTTTATTATCATTGGTGCTACGCGCACGCTATTGCTATAAGATCAACAACTAATTTTCCACTGTTTGGAGTTACAAGAAACGGTGGCGAGGATGCTGAGACAAAGATGCCAAGTTGGCGCTATATTTCTGAGATATTGAACAATCTATTTAAAAAAGTATTATTCAATACTTTATGGATCTTCCTAAATAATTCTCAAATTATTTATAAGAGAAAGAAGCTTATTCTCAAGGTTATAGACATTAATTGTTAGTTACTTTTATGCATTTTTTTTAAACATTCAAAAAATGTTTGATGAAAATAATAATTGACTGAAAATGGATCAAGCTGGTGTTTTTCAGTATTTTAATGGAACTTTTTTTTTAATTTATGCCTGGTTGTAAAAAAACTTTTTTTTAGTTGAATTACAAACATTTATTCGCGGATATAGGTTTTCGGATGAATTTCGAAATAATTAAGGAAAATAAGAGTATAAAAACAGAGAGTAGCCTGATTTTAATTACTGAGGTAACTAAGTTTCTATCAGTTGTTTAGTACTCAAATTCTAACGTTCATCCTTCGTATTTCTGTGGTTCTCCATATAAAAACTACCCTTAATATGCATTTTTAAGAACATTTTTTAAAAAACGAAGTAAAATGGTATAGACATTATAAGTCTTAAATTAATACCAAGAAAATATGAAGAAAAAAAAATTCTGTTGAACAAAAAAACTGAATTGCAACGAATCAGTAACTAGAATAAGACTGAAAGTTTGATTTCCAAAAAATAAACCCAGAGAGTTTGAAAAATTAGAAACATTACCAAGTTTTTGTTACAATCAAACTAGATTTGATGTTTTTATTCCGCTTTTATCACTAGTGATTCGACAGATTTCAATAATTTGTTTCTTTCTAACTTATTTTAATGTTTCTTATGTTTATGTTTTTCGACTTCATTTTTGAAAAGGAACTTAAGAACACATCTTTGGTTATTTCAAAGCACCTGTGTGCAGTTATCAGTTAAGGAAATTAATTTTTGATTTCTGGGTATTTTTTTTTAATATTAATATATGAAACTGCATAAGCTATTTATAAAGTAAAGTAAAAATCGGATCTGAAAATACAAAATCTTATTAAATAAATATGATTAATTTTGTTTTACAAGAAAATTTCGAACGTAATTCAAAAGCCTCCATATAGTTAAGTACACAACAGAAAATTTTGGTGTATAGTTGTAACCATTTTTGGTGTAGTAAGCTAATGTAAGCTGTTGTCATTCCCAGGGAAGGATTGCTACGAAGTCTTTTTTCTTTTTATAACGCC
>NC_092205.1:13086339-13094035 GCF_043381705.1 Parasteatoda tepidariorum
AACTACCAAGTTTTTGTAAAAATTAAGCTAGATTTGATGTTTTTATTCCTCTTTTATCACTGGTGAATCGACAAATTTTAATAACTTTTTTTTTATTTCTTTCTAACTTGATTCACAGTTCCTGATGTTTATGTCTTTTTTCACTTCATTTTTGAAATGAAAATTAAAATACTTATTCCGTAGGGGTTATTTCAAAACACCTGTGTACAGATAATATTTAGGAAATTAATCATTGATCGGTCGGTATTTATGTTGATACTAATATAAAAAAAATTTATAAGTTTTTTTTTAAATGAGTAAAAAAAAATCGGTTTAGAAAATACAAAATCTTATTGAATAAATATGATTAATTTTGTTTTTTAAGAAAATTTCTAACGTAATTTAAAAGCTTTTAAATGAAAAAGTACACACTAAAAAATTTTGGTGTATAGTTGTAACCATTTTTGATGCAGCAAACTGATATAAGCTAAAAATAATTTTAAGAAGAAAGCTGTAATTCTCTTTCAAAAAATTACATGAAATTATCAAAATAAAAGAATTAGTAAGAATATATATTATTAAATATGTGCTGTTTTCAAAGAGTTGTTTTCACAATAAATCCATCAAATTGATTCAAATGCGCCTGAAATTATGAGTTGCCAGTAAACAACTGAACAAAAAGAAAATATAATAATTTTTAAAAAAACTATAACTGGGAAAAATAAATGAAAAACGTGACTACATGCACTGTAAACAATCTTTGTTTACCTCAACACTGTGAATGTTTCAACTATGTACCAAAATGTATACAGTGTAGTTATAACAGACAAACAAAATAGTGTTTTTTCTGAATATTCAATATTTTAGATAATTTCAGACAAAAACCTTTCACTGTAAATGATACTTTAGTGTTTCTTTATAAAACTTATTTTAACTTCATAATGTTTTTCATAACAAAAGAGAAAAACAATTAAATGCGCATGCAATAAACCAATTCCTTTTTAATTATTATCTACTTGAAAAAGTATTATTCAGAACGTTATGGATTTTCCAAAATAATTCTCAAATTATTTATAGGCGAAAGATACTTATTCTCAAGGTTATAGACATTAATTGCTAGTTACTTTTATGCATTTTTTTAAGCATTCAAAAACTTTTTTATGAAAATAATCATTGACTGAAAATGGATCAAGCTGGTGTTTTCCAATATTTTAATGGAACTTTTTTTCAATTTATGCCTGGTAGTAAAAAATTTTTTTTAGTTGAATTACAAACATTTATTCTCAGAAAAAGATTTTCGGATGAATTTCGAAATAATTAAGGAAAATAAGAGTATAAAAACAGAGAGTAGACTGATTTTAGTTAATGAGGTAACTAAGTTTCTATCAGTTTTTCAGTACTCAAATTCCGAAGTCCTATGTATTTCTGTGGTTCTCCGTATAAAAACTACCCTTAATATGTATTTTTAAAAGCGTTTTTCAAAAATGAAGTAAAATGGTATGGACATCATAAGTCTTAAATTAATACCAAGAAAATATAAAGAAAAAAAAAATTCTATCAAACAGAAAAACTGAATTGCAACGAATCAGTAACTAGAATAAGACTGAAGGTTTGATCTCCAGAATATAAACCCAGAAAGTTTGAAAAATAAGAAAAACTACCAAGGTTTTGTTACAATTAAACTAGATTTGATGGTGTTATTCCGCTTTCATCACTGTTGATTCGACAGATTTCAATAATTTGTTTTTTGTTTCTTTCTAACTCATTTTAAAGTTTCTGATGTTTATGTTTATAGATTTCATTTTTGAAAAGGAACTTAAGAACACATCTTTGGTTATTTCAAAACACCTGTGTACAGTTATCGGTTAAGGAAATGAATTTTTGACTTGTGGGTATTTATTTTGATATTAATATAAGAAATTGTATAAGCTATTTATAAAATAAAATAAAAATTGGAGTAGGAAATACATAATCTTATTAAATAAATATGATTAATTTTGTTTTTTAAGAAAATTTCTAACGTAATAACGAACTAATGTAAGCTAAAAATATTCCTAATAACTAATGTAATAACGAACTAATGTAAGCTAAAAATATTTTCAAGAAGAAAACTGTAGTTCTCTTTCAAACAATTACATGAAATTGCCAAAATAAAAAATTAGTAGGAATATAGTTTTAAAATTGTGCTTTTTTGCCAAAATTGTTTTGCAGTGAATCCATCAAATGAGCCTGAAATTATGTGGTGTCAATAAACATACGAAAAGAGAACAATTAAATAAATAAATAAAAG
Source organism: Parasteatoda tepidariorum (assembly GCF_043381705.1). NCBI lineage: Eukaryota > Metazoa > Arthropoda > Arachnida > Araneae > Theridiidae > Parasteatoda > Parasteatoda tepidariorum. The sequence continues at coordinate 13,088,609 of NC_092205.1, forward strand.
TGTAACAGGCAAAAGTAAATGAAGAACGTGATTACATGCACCGAACACTGTTAGAAATTTCCTTTGAAAATCACTGGTGATTCAACAGATTTTAACAACTTTTTTTGTTTCTTCCTAACTTGATTCAATTTATCTGTTGTTTATGTCTTTTTCACTTCATTTTTGAAAAGAAACTTAAAAATGCACATTTCGTAGTGGTTATTTCAAAACATCTGTGTACAGATATTAGTTTAGAAAATTAAGCATTGATTGATCGGTATTTATTTTGATATTAATGTAAGAAATTGTATAAGATTTTTTTAAATGAGTAAAATAAAAACTGGATCCGAAAATACAAAATCTTATTGAATAAAGATGATTAATTTTGTTTTTTAAGAAAATTTCTAACGGAATTCAAAAGCCTCTAAATAAAAAAGTTCACAGTAGAAAATTTTGGTGTGCAGTTGTTAACATTTTTAGTGTAGTAAACTAATGTAAGCTAAATATATTTTTAAGAAGAAAACAGCAGTTCTCTTTCAAAAAACTACATGAATTTGCCAAAATAAAAGAAATTGTAAGAATATATTACTAAAGATGTGCCGTTTTCAACGAGATGTTTTTACAATGAATCCATCAAATTGATTCAAATGCGCCTGAAATTATGCATTGCGAGTAAACAACTGAACAAAAAAACAAATAAATAATTTCTAAAAAAACTATAACTGGGAAAAGTAAATGAAAACCGTGACTACATGCACTGTAAACAATCTTAGTTTACCTCAACACTGAGTATGGTTTCAACTATGTACCAAAATGTATACAGTGAAGTTATAACAGACAAACAAAATAGTGTTTTTTCTGAATACTCAATATTTTAGATAATTTCAGACAAAAACCTTTCACTATATATGATACCTGAAAATTCAACTACTTTTTTCTGTACTCTTCCTCCTTTTCTGTCAAAAATGAGGGTGAATTCCGGGAGAGAATTAAATTTCTTCTAGACAGGAAAATGTGGTATTTTTATACAATGTACAGTCTTACGATGGGGTGAATGACGCCAATCCCGAATAGATGCAGGCTTTTATGCACATAAAATATGGGTTATTGTTTTAAGCTTAAGCTTAATGTGCTATTGTTTTAAGCTTTTGAATCGTTTGGCTTATGCCTAACGATGCAAAAGCTGAAAATATCGCGTTATTGTTTTAAGCTTACTATGCTTATGCCAAACGATGCAAAAGCTGAAAATATCACGTTATTGATTTAAGCTTACTATGCTTATGGCAAACGATACAAAAGATGAAAATCACGTGTTATTTTTCTAAGCTTACTATGATAATACCAAATGAAATAAAAAGCACTCAACAAAGCAAAAAGATTTGCTTTTGTGTAAAATATGACCGAAGAGCCAGATACTGTTATTTCAGGCAAATCAACAAGTTCCTTAAAATGGACTTCTCTTAAAAACAATGCTTTAGAATTAGACTTTATACGACGATTAATATATTCAGTGTAAAATGCGTCTCTGACATTCTGCATTTGAATCGGAATCTCACCAGCACACATGTAGATTACGATTAAGAGAGTGGTGTAATACGTGAAGTAAAAAATAAATTCAAGTAAAATAGCTACATGTGTTAGCAATTCTGGATCTGGGCTAGCAAGAAATGAAGCAGACGACATAAACATGAAGGAAATACAACGAGCGCACATGTAGAAAGAACTGTGAGAAAAGGTTTTTAGAGTCTTTTTTTAAGAAGTGGATTATGTCAGCATATCTTTCAGTCAGTTCATATTGGTTTTGTCGCGCAACAGAATCTTGGGAATTGAGTGATTTTTCAAAATCTGTTAAATATTCTCTGTGTAAAGACGCAGCGGAATGACATAATTTTATAAAAATTTATAATATTATTCCAAAGCCAACAATTGGAAAAGCACATACTAGGTACAAGTTGACAACTAGGCAGAATTTTGATAGGATTTCGTTATCGATTTTAAGTTTATGCATATAGTAATAAGAGTAAATATCCACGTGTTCCTTCTTGATTGTTAATAGAAATACAGTATAAAATATAATCGGAACTATAATAAATGAACAAACCAATAAATCCACTCCTCTTGATTTCTTTAATCCTTCACACGATATTTTTAACTTTTTCAATTTTTTAATGATATTCAAAAGAAGAAGGATATTTTTCTTTTCTCTTTTCAAAGAATGATAGGCTAAAAGTTGAAAAATTAATCCAAAAACAACGCTAAAAGTTATTCTGACATCCGAATCGCTTTCAACTGTAGATGTAATTGCCAAAGCAATTGTATCTAAAAGCACACAATGTAGCAAAATCATGTAAAAATATGCAATCGTTTTTACTGAATTCGATTTTGAAGTAAATATTCCTATCAAAACTAAGCAACATACAAGAAAAGGCGAATCATCATCAGATTTTGAACAGCATTTTTTCTTGTGTGGTACCAGCATAATTATTCTGTATTTAGAATTGTCTGACAATATTAATTCTAAATTTCAATTAATAAGAGGAAACTTTTCCCGAGAGATGCTCCGAGCGTAAAATTGAAGAATTTACAATCATTAATTATCAGAGGAAACGGATTTTGACAAAATTATTTGGATGTAATACATCAATTAACATACGTCATTAGGAAGTACAAAAAGAGAAATGCGATTAAACAAATACTCAGTAACAGCCTGGATTCGAACACAGATGACCTGCTTTTCAAACCTCGTTATACCTCCAACCCCGTATCACACGATGCAAACGATTTTGAATGCAGATGAAATAAGTAAGATTTAAAGAAAAATTCCCTAAGACATCCCAGTATACACACGATTGAATATCAACTTTTTCAAGTGTTTAAGATTATCGCTTCGTTGAAAATCTCGTGATTTCTTGAAGAAATTATAATCAAAAATTAAAAAATAGAGTTCAAAAATCGTTGAATCTCCAAATTGTAGAGTTTTGCATCTGAGATTGTTCTAATAGTGAATTATTTTTCAAGGAGAGCAACGTGATAGGATTTATATATTAAGTAATATATCAAAATAGTATAATTTAAATAATCTAAAATGGATGGCGTGATTTTAACATTCAAACTGCGTAATCTCGTGCGTAAAAAAATTGCATTGTTTTTTTTAATTAACATAGTAATCATATCGTGTCTCTTTATAAAAATGTTTTTAACTTCATAATGTTTTTCATAACAAAGGAAAGAAAAATTAAATGCGCATGCAATAAACCAATCCCTTTTTAATTAATCTCTACTTGAAAAAGTATTATTCAGTACTTTATGGGTCTTCCTAAATAATTCTCAGATTATTTATAGGCGAAAGTTGCTTATTCTCAAGGTTATAGACATTAATTGCTAGTTACTTTTATGCATTTTTTTAAGCATTCAAAAACTTTTTTATGAAAATAATAATTGACTGAAAATGGAACAAGCTGCTGTTTTCCAATATTTTAATGGAACTTTTTTTTCAATTTATGCCTGGTAGTAAAAAAAAATTTTTTTAGTTGAATTGCAAACATTTATTCTCAGAATTAGGTTTCCGGATGAATTTCAAAATAATTAAGGAAATTAAGAGTATAAAAACAGAGAGTAGACTGATTTTAATTAATGAGATAACAAAGTTTCTATCAGTTTTTTTGTACTCAAATTCCGAAGTCCTTTGTATTTCTGTAGTTCTTCATATAAAAACTACCCTTAATATGTATTTTTAAAAGCATTTTTCAAAAATGAAGTAAAATGGTATAGACATTATTTATAAGTCTTAAATTAACACAATAGAATATAAAGAAAAAAAGTTTTTTTTGAACAGAAAAACTTAATTGCAACGAATCAGTAACTAGAATAAGACTGAAAGTTTGATTTCCAGAAAATAAACCTAGAGCGTTTGAAATTAGAAACACTACCAAGTTTTTGTTACAATCAAACTAGATTTGATGTTTTTATTACGCTTTCATCACTGTTGATTCGACAGATTTCAATAATTTGTTTTTTGCTTCTTTCTAACTCATTTTAAAGTTTCTGATGTTTATGTTTATCGGTTTCATTTTTGAAAAGGAACTTAAGAACACATCTTCGGTTATTTCAAAACTCCTGTGTGCAGTTATCAGTTAAGAAAATTAATTTTCGATTTCTAGATATTTTTTTAATATCAATATATGAAATTGAATAAGCTATTTATAAAGTAAAGTAAAACTCGGATCAGAAAATACAAAATCTCATTAAATAAATATGATTAATTTTGTTTTACAAGAAAATTTCGAACGTAATTCAAAAGGCACTATATAGTTAAGTACACAACAGAAAATTTTGGTGTATAGTTGTAACCATTTTCGGTGTAGTAAGGTAATGTAAGCTAAATATATTTTTAAGTAGAGAACTGTAGCTCTCTTTCAAAAAAAATATTTAAAATTGCCAAAATGAAAAATTAGAAGGAATATATTATTAAAAATGTGCTTTTTTGCCAAAATTGTTTTGCAATGTATCCATTAAATTCATTCATGTGCGCTTGAAATTATGTGTTGTCAGTAAACAAACGAACAGAAAACAATTATAAAAGTAAATAAAACTATAACAGGGAAAAGTAAATGAAGAACGTGATTACATGCACAGTGCACTTTTAGAATTTTCCTTCGAAAATCACAGTTAAATAACTGGCAGCAGTCTGTCTATCCAATTAACCGTAAAGTTCATGGTTTCGAACATTTATTACCTTTTCGGTTTTGAAACCGTTTACAACTTGTATGGTCAAAAACCCATAAATACAAAATTATATGTTTTTTAAACCATTTTCAAGAAGCATGATTTCAAAACCATAAAAAAGAAATTTACAGACGCTAGAGCTACCACACTAGAGCTATGGAACTGCCATCAATGCGTGAGTATCTTATTCTAACAACAATGTAGATAACAGTAAATTATGATGTGCACAAGACAAAGGAAACTCTTCAGGTGTTCAAGGAAATTTAGGAGATTTTGTGGTGTCAACGCTGGGATCCAACCACCTCCCGTTCTATCAGTCATGAGGTTGACAGGTTAACCCTCTCGGCTATAATATGTACGCAGCCGCAAGGAACGAAGAGTTTCATGAAGTTGGTTTAGTTGGTGCAATATAATTCTGGCTGTTTAGCCGTAATAGGTGGAAGCAGTTAATAAACGATATTATTCACAGTCAGCAGTTTGAATACCATCTTATTTATGGTTATTTGGCTGTATCGTTTGAATATGGCAAAATAACATTTAATAAATTGCTATTCATTCATATTTTCCGACTCATTTATAACAAACAGTGTGAACAATTTTAGTTTCACGAAGTAAATTGCAATGTAATACATGAAGTTGAAAACAAAAATCAATATTTTAAGTATTTTCAGACAGAAATCTTTCACTATAAATGATACCTGACAATTCAACTACTCTTTCCGT
>NC_092205.1:13094535-13138890 GCF_043381705.1 Parasteatoda tepidariorum
AGGAGAATATAAAGAAAAAAAGTTTCTATCGAACAGAAAAACTTAATTGCAACGAATCAGTAACTAGAATAAGACTGAAAGTTTGATTTCGAGAAAATAAACCTAGAGCGTTTGAAATTAGAAACACTACCAAGTTTCTGTTACAATCAAACTTGATTTGATGTTTTTATTCCGCTTTCATCACTGTTGATTCGACAGATTTCATTAATTTGTTTTTTGTTTCTTTCTAACTCATTATAAAGTTTCTGATGTTTATGTTTTTCGACTTCATTTTTGAAAAGGAACTTAAAAACACATCTTTGGTTATTTCAAAACACCTGTGTACAGTTATCGGTTAAGGAAATGAATTATTGACTTGTGGCTATTTATTTTGATATTAATATAAGAAATTGTATAAGCTATTTATAAAGTAAAATAAAAATCGGAGCAGGAAATACAAAATCTTATTAAATAAATATGATTAATTTTGTTTTTTTGGAAAATTTCTACCTTAATTTAAAAGCCTCTATATAGCCTCTATACAACAGAAAATTTTGGTGTGCAGTTGCCACCATTTTTAGTGCAGTGATCTAATGTAAGGTAAAAATATTTTTAAGAAGAAAACTGTAATTCTTTTTCAAAAAATTACACGAAAATGCCAAAATTAAAAATTAGTAGGAATATAATTTTAAAAATGAGCTTTTTTGCCAAAATTGTTTTGCAGTGAATCCATCAAATGCGCCTGAAATTAAGTGGTGTCAGTAAACAAACGACAAGAAAACAATTAAATAAATAAATAAAACTGTAACAGGGAAAAGTAAATGAAGAACGTGATTTCATGCACCGAACACTGTTAGAAATTTCCTTCGAAAATCACAGTTAAATAACCGGCAGCAGTCTGTCCATTCAATTTTCCTGTCCATTTAAAGTAAAGTTTATGGTTTAGAACATTTTTTACCTTTACGGTTTTGAAACAGTTTACAACTAGTATGGTCTAAAAACCATGAATACAAAATTATACGTTTTTTTAACCATTTTTAACTAGCATGATTTCAAAACCTTTAAAAGAAATTTAACTTGACAGTGGAGCTACGGTGCTGCCATCAAAGCTTGAGTGAGAGTATCTTATTCTAACAATCCAGATAACAGTAAATTAAGATGTGCACAAGACATTGGAAATTCTTCAGGTGTTGAAGGGAAGTTGGGAAATTTTGTGGTGCCCTCGCCGTGATTCCAGCTCCCGTTCTATCAGTCATGAGGTTGGCAGTAACTCTCTCGGCTATAATATGTATCCAGCCGCAAGGAACGATGCGGTTTCATGAAGTTGGTTTAGTTGGTGCAATATAATTCTGGTTGTTTAGCCGTAATAGGTGGAAGCAGTAAATAAACGATATTACTCACAGTTGACAGTTTCAATACCATCTTATTTATGGATTTTCGGCAGTATCGCTTGAATATGACAAAATAACAATTTAACAAATTGTTATTTATTCATTTTTTTTCCGAAGTATTTCTAACAGTGCCAACAATTTTAGTAACGTGAAGTAAATTACAATGTAATACATGAAGTTAAAAACAAAAATCAATATTTTAGATCGTTTCAGAAAAAAATCTTTCACTATAAATGATACCTGACAACTCATCTTCTCTTTTTACACTCTTCCTTGAGAGAAATGAGGGTGAATTTAGGTGGAGAAAATAAATGTCTCCCTGACAGGAAAATGGGGTATATTTATCCGATGTAGAGCCCCTGAATTAGACAGGCCGAGTTATCATTTATTTTTGGAGCAAAGAGCTAACATAAGGACATAACATAACTAATACTAACATAACGTTAACTTGCGAACATGTTTTCTCCTATATTGCTTGATAGGTCAGCTCTGATAGTATAGGAGCCTTAATGCAGGGCTTTATATGCATAAAATATGTGTTGTTGTTTTAAGCTTACCATGCTTATGCCTAACAATGCAAAAGCTGAAAATATCGTTTGAGTTTTTAAGCTTGCTATGATTATGCCAAGTGCTAAAAGAGCTGAAAATCATGCGTTATTTTTCTAAGCTTACTATGATAATACCAAATGAAACAAAAGCACTCAACAAACCAAAGAGATTGGCTTTTGAGTAAAATAAAACCGAAGAGCCTGACAATGTTACGTCAGGCAAATCAACAAGTTCTTTCAAATGGGATTCTTTTAAAAGCAATGCTTTAGAATTAGACTTTACACGAAGCTTCATGTATTCAGCGTAAAATGCGTCTCTGACATTCTGCATTTGAATCGGAATATCATCAGCACACATGTAGATTATAATTAAGGAAACGGTGTGATACATGAAATAAAATACAAAATCAAGAAGAAATATTACATGTGTTAGAAACTCTGAATCTGTACTAGCAAGAAATGAAGCAAACGACATAAACATGTAGCAAATACAGCTGGCGCACATGTAGAAAGAACTGTGAGAAAAGGTTTTTTGTATTTTTTTTAAGAAGTGAATTATGTCAGCATATCTTTCGGTCAGTTCATATTGGTTTTGTCGCGTAAGAAAATCTTGAGATTTGAGTGATTTTTCAAATTCTGTTAAGTATTCTCTTTGCAAGGACGTAGCGGAATGGCAGAATTTTATAAAAATTGTTAACATTATTCCAAATTCAACCATTGGAAAAGCGCATAGTACATACAGGTTGACAACAAGGCAGAGTTTTGATAGGATTTCGCTATCGATTTTAAGTTTATGCATATAGTTATAAGAGACAACATCCGCGTATTCCTTTTTCATTATTATAAGAAATACAGTATAAAATANATAAAAATTGTTAACATTATTCCAAATTCAACCATTGGAAAAGCACATACTACGTACAAGTTGACAACAAGGCAGACTTTTGATAGGATTTCGCTATCGATTTTAAGTTTATGCATATAGTTATAAGAGACAACATCCGCGTATTCCTTTTTCATTATTATAAGAAATACAGTATAAAATAGAATCGGAACTATAATAANGACTTTGCACGAAGCTTCATGTATTCAGCGTAAAATGCGTCTCTGACATTCTGCATTTGAATCGGAATCTCATCAGCACACATGTAGATTATAATTAAGGAAGCGGTGTAATACATGAAATAAAATACAAACTCAAGAAGAAATATTACATGTGTTAGAAACTCTGAATCTGTACTAGCAAGAAATGAAGCAAACGACATAAACATGTAGCAAATACAGCTGGCGCACATGTAGAAAGAACTGTGAGAAAAGGTTTTTTGTATTTTTTTTAAGAAGTGAATTATGTCAGCATATCTTTCAGTCAGTTCATATTGGTTTTGTCGCGTAAGAAAATCTTGAGATTTGAGTGATTTTTCAAATTCTGTTAAGTATTCTCTTTGCAAGGACGTAGCGGAATGGCAGAATTTTATAAAAATTGTTAACATTATTCCAAACTCAACCATGGGAAAAGCACATAGTACATACAGGTTGACCACAAGGCAGAATTTTGATAGGATTTCGCTATCAATTTTAAGTTTATGCATATAGTTATAAGAGAAAATATCCGCGTATTCCTTTTTCATTATTATTAGAAATACAGTATAAAATAGAATCGGAACTATAATAACTGAACAAACCAATAAATCCACTCCCCTCGATTTCTTTAATCCTTCACTCGACATTTTTAACTTTTTCAATTTTTTAATGATCTTCAAAAGAAGAAGGATATTTTTCTTTTCTCGTTTCAAAGAGTGATAAGCTAAAAGTTGAAAAATGAATCCAGAAACAACGCTAAAAGCTACTCTGACATCCATAACGTTTTCAACTAAAGATGTTATTACCAAAATATTTGAATCTAAAAACACACAATGTAGCAAAATCATATTAAAATATGCAATTGCTTTTACTGACTTCGATTTTGAAGTAAATATACCTATCGTAACTAAGCAACATGCAAGAAAAGGTGAATCACCAACAGATTTTGAACAGCCTTTTTTCTTGTGTGTAGAAACATAATTTTTCTGCATTTCGATTTGTCTGAAAATATTAATTCTAAATTTCAATTAGTACGAGGAAACTTTTCCCTAGAGATGCTCCGAGCTTAAAATTGAAGAATTTGCAATCGTTAATTATCAGAGGAAACGGATTTCGACATAATTATTTGGACGTAACACATCAATTAACATACGTCATTAGGGAGTACAAAAAGAGAAATGTGATTGAGCAAATACTCAGTAACAGCCTGGATTCGAACACAGATAACCTGCTTGTCAAACCTCGTTATACCTCCAACTTCGTATCACACGATGCAAACGATTTTGAATGTAGATGAAATAAGTAAGATTTGAAAAAAAATACCCTATGACATCCCAGTATACACGCGATTGAATATCAACTTTTTCAAGTGTTTAAGATTATCGCTTCGTTGAAAATCACGTGATTTCTTGAAGAAATTACAGTCAAAAATTACAAAATACAGTTCAAAGATTGTTTAATCTCCAAATTGCAGAGATTTGCATCTGAGATTGTTCTAACAGTGAATTATTTTGCAAGGAGAACAACGTGATAGCATTTTATATAAAGTAATGTATCAAAATAGTATAATTTAAATAATCTGAAATGGATAGCGTGATTTTAACATTCAAACTGAGCAATTTCGTGCTTAACAAAATTGAATTATCTTTTTTAATCAACATGATAATCATGTCATGTCTCTTTATTTCAAAAATATTAAAAATATATCTTAAAAATATTTTAAACTGAACTTCATAATGTTTTTCTTAACAAGGGAAACGGAAATTAAATGCGCATGCAATAAACCAATCCCTTTTTAATTATTATCTACTTGAAAAAGTATTATTCAGAACGTTATGGATCTTCCTAAATAATTCTCAAATTATTTATAAGCGAAAGAAGCTTGTTCTCAAGGTTATAGACATTAATAGTTAGTTACTTTTATGCATTTTTTTTAAACAATCAAAAACTTTCATATGGAAATAATAATTGACTGAAAATGGGTCAAGTTGGTGTTTGTTAATATTTTAACGGAACTTCTTTTTTAATTTATGCCTGGTAGTAAAAAAAAAATTTCTTAGTTGAATTACAATCATTTATTCAAGGATGAATTTCGAAATAATTAAGGAAAATAAGAGTATAAAGACAGAGAGTAGACTGATTTTAATTAATGAGGTAACAAAGTTTCTATCAGTTTTTTTGTACTCAAATTCCGAAGTCCTTTGTATTTCTGTAGTTCTTCATATAAAAACTACCCTTAATATGTGTTTTTAAAAGCGTTTTTCAAAAATGAAGTAAAATGGTATAGACATTATTTATAAGTCTTAAATTAATACAAGGAGAATATAAAGAAAAAAAGTTTCTATTGAACAGAAAAACTTAATTGCAACGAATCAGTAACTAGAATAAGACTGAAAGTTTGATTTCCAGAAAATAAACCTAGAGCGTTTGAAATTAGAAACATTACCAAGTTTTTGTTACAATCAAACTAGATTTGATGTTTTTATTACGCTTTCATCACTGTTGATTCGACAGATTTCAATAATTTGTTTTTTGTTTCTTTCTAACTCATTTTAAAGTTTCTGATGTTTATGTTTTTCGACTTCATTTTTGAAAAGGAACTTAAAAACACATCTTTGGTTATTTCAAAACACCTGTGTACAGTTATCGGTTAAGGAAATGAATTATTGACTTGTGGATTTTTTTTTTCGATTTTTAATATAAGAAATAGCATAAGCTATTTATAAAGTAAAGTAAAAATCGGATTGGAAAATACAAAATCTCATTAAATAAATATGATTAATTTTGTTTTACAAGAAAATTTCGAACGTAATTCAAAAGCCTCTATATAGTAAAGTACACTGTAGAAAATTTTGGTGTATAATTGTAACCATTTTTGCTGTAGTAAGCTAATGTAAACTAAATATATTTTCAAGTAGAGAACTGTAGCTCTCTTTCAAACAAATATATGAAACTGAAGAACTAAAAAATTAGCAGGAATATATTATTAAAAATGTGCTTTTTTGCCATAATTGTTTTGCAAAGAATCCATCAAATTGATTCATATGCTCCTGAAATTATATGTTGTCAGTAAACAAATGAAAGGAAAACAAATAAGGAAATAAAACTATAGCAGGGAAAAGTAAATAAAGAGCGTGATTACATGCACTGTGCATTGTTAGAATTCACGCTTTCGAAAATCACAGTTAAATAACCGGCAGCAATCTGTCCATCCAATTAACCGTAAAGTTTATTGTTTCGAACAATTTTTGCCTTTACGGTTTTGAAACCGTTTACAACTGATATGGTCAAAAACCCATAAATACAAAATTACATGTTTTTTTTTAAAACCATTTTCAAGAAGCATGATTTCAAAACCATAAAAAGGAAATTCACAGGCGCTAGAGTCACCACACTAAAGCTTTGGAACTGCAATCAATGCGTGGGTATCTTATTCTAACAATCCAGATAACAGTAAATTATGATGCGCAAAAGACATTGGAAATTCTTCAGGTGTTCAAGGAAATTTAGGAGATTTTGGGGTGTCAACGCTGGGATCCAACCACCTCCCGTTCTATCAGTCATGAGGTTGACAGGCTCTCGGCTATAATATGTACGCAGCCGCAAGGAACGAAGAGTTTCATGAAGTTGGTATAGTTGGTGCAATATAATTATGTCTGTTTAGCCGTATTAGGTGGAATCAGTTAATAAACGATATTACTCACAGTTAACAGTTTGAATACCATCTTATTTATGGTTATTTGGCTGTATCGTTTGAATATGGCAAAATAACATTTAATAAATTGCAATTTATTCATTTTTTTCCAAGACATTTATAACAGTGTGAACAATTTTCGTTACACGAAGTAAATTACGATGTAATGCATAAAGTTCAAAACAAAAATCAATATTTTAAATATTTTCAGACAAAAATCTTTCACCATAAATGATACCTGAAAATTCAACTACTCTTTCCGTACTCTTCCCCCTTCTTTTTAAAGAAATGAGGGCGAATTAAGGGTGAGAAAATAAATGTCTTCTAGACAGGCAAGAATGGTATTTTTATCCGAAGTATTTTCTTACGATAGGTTGAATGACACCAATCCCAAGTTGAAGTTGGGTTTTATAAGCATAAAATATGTGTTATTGTTTTAAGCTTATAATGATTATGCCAAGCTATGCAAAAGCTGAAAATATCGTTTGATTTTTTAAGCTTACTATGTTTATGCCAAGGTTAAAAGAGTAGAAACTCTCGCGCTATTTTTCTAAGCTTACTATGATAATACCAAACGATACAAAAGCACTCAACAAAGCAAAAAGATTTGCTTTCATGTAAAATAAAACAGAAGAGCCTGACAATGTTACGCCAGGCAAATCAACAAGATCTTTCAAATGGGATTCTCTTAAAAGCAATGCCTTAGAATTAGACTTTGCAAGAAGCTTTATGTATTCAGCGTAAAATGCGTCTCTGACATTCTGCATTTGAATCGGAATCTCATCAGCACACATGTAGATTATAATTAAGGAAGCGGTGTAATACATGAAATAAAAAATATATTCAAGAACAAATATTACATGTGTTAGAAACTCTGAATCTGTACTAGCAAGAAATGAAGCAAACGACATAAACATGTAGCAAATACAACTGGCACACATGTAGAAAGAACTATGAGAAAAGGTTTTTTGTATTTTTTTCAAGAAGTGAATTATGTCAGCATATCTTTCAGTCAGTTCATATTGGTTTTGTCGCGTAAGAAAATCTTGAGATTTGAGGGATTTTTCAAATTCTGTTAAATATTCTCTCTGCAAGGACGTAGCGGAATGACAGAATTTTATAAAAATTGTTAACATTACTCCAAAGCCAACCGTTGGAAAAGCACATACAACGTACAAGTTGACAACTAGCCAGACGTTCGATAGGATTTCATTATCGATTTTAAGTTTATGCATATAGAAATAAGAGTAAATATCTACGTGTTCCTTCTTCATTATTATTAGAAATACAGTATAAAATATAATCGGAACTATAATAACTGAAGAGGCCAATAAATCCACTCCTCTCGTTTTCTTTAAACCTTCACTCAATGCTTTAAACTTTTTCAATTTTTTAATGGTATTCAAAAGAAGAAGGATATTTTTCTTTTCTCTTTTCAAAGAGTAATAAGCTAAAAGTTGAAAAATGAATGCGAAAACAACGCTAAAAGTTAATCTGACATCCATATCGTTTTCAACTAAAGATGTTATTGCCAAAATAGCTGAATCTAAAAACACAAAATGTAGCAAAATCATATTAAAATACGCAATTGCTTTTACTGACTTCGACTTTGAAGTAAATATTCCTATCGAAACTAAGCAACATACAAGCAAAGGTGAATCCCCATCAGATTTTGAACTACATTTTTTCTTGTGTGTAGAAATATAATTTTTCTGCATTTTAATTTATTATTAAATATTAATTCCGAATTTCACTGCAATACGAGGAAACTTTTCCTGGGTGATGCTCCGAGTGCAAAATTGAAGAATTTATGATCGTTAATTATCAGAGGAAACGGATTTCGACAAAATTATTTGGACGTAGCGCATCAATTAACATACGTCATTAGGAAGTACAAAAAGAGAAATGTGATTAAACAAATACTCAGTATCAGCCGAGATTTGAAGTCGGAAAACCTGCTTGTCAAACCTCGCTATACCTCCACCCCCTTTATCACACGATGCAAACGATTTTAAAAGAAGATGAACTAATTAAGATAAAAGAAAAATGCCCGAATTGATCCCAGTATACACACGAATGAATATCAATTCTGTCAAGTATTTGAGATTAAATCGCTTCATCGAAAATCTCGCGATTTCGTGAAGAAATTACAATCAAAAATTACAAAATACAGCACACAAAACACAAATTACAAAAAATTACAAAATACACAAAGATTTCTGAATCTTCAAATAGGAGAGTTTTGTACCTGATAGTGTTTTAATAATGAATTATTTTGCAAGGAAAACAACCTGATAGTATTGATATACAAAGTAATGTATCAAAATAATGTGTTAATATAATTTAAATGGTCTTAAATGGATCGCGTGATTTTAACATTCAAACTGCGTGCTCACTTTTGCAGCAAAATTGCATTGTTCTTTTTTAATCAACATAATAATCGTTCATGTCTCTTTAGAAAAAATTCTTAACTGAGCTTCCTAATGTTTTTCATAACAAATGGAAGGGAAATTAAATGCACATTCAATAATTCGATCCCTTTTTAAAAAATTATCTTCTTAATAAACTATAAAAAGTATTATTTAGTACTTTATCGATCCTCCCAAAAAACTTGAAAATTATTTCATAAGCAAAAGACGCTTATTCTCCAGGTTTTAGACATTAATTGTTAGTTACCTTTATGTATTTTTTTTAATTATTCAAAAATGTTTTTTAAGAAAATAATAATTGACTTAAAATCTATCAAGTTGGTGTTTACCTGGAAAATCTTTTTAAATTCATACCTGGTTGCAAAAAAAAATTTTTTTTGTTGAATAACAACCATTTATTCTGAGAATTAGCTTTTTGGGTGAATTTCTAAATAATTAAGGAAAATAAGAGTATAAAACAGAGAGTAGCCTGATTTTAATTAATGAGGTAGCTAAGTTTCTATCAGTTTTTTAGTACTCAAATTCAGAAGTCATGTATTTTCTGTGGTTCTCCATATGAAAAGCTACCCTTAATATGTATGCGGAAAAGCTTTTTTTAAAAATGAGGTAGAAAGGTATAGACATCATAAGTTTTAAATTAGTACAAAGAAAATATAAAGAAAAATAAAACAATTCTATCGATCAAAAAAACTGATTTGCAGCGAATCAGTAACTAGAATAAAACTGAAAGTTCGATTTCCAGAACAAAAACCCAGAGGGTTTGAAATTGGAGCACTAAAAAGTTTTTCCAACAATCAAACTAGATTTCATGTTTTAATCCCGTTTTTATCACAAGTGATTCGACATATTTTAATAACGTTTTTTTCTCTTCCTAACTTAACTTAATGTCTCTGATGTTTTATTTATTTTTTTTTACTTCATTTTTGACAAGGAACTTAAAAATACACATTCCATGGTGGCTATTTCAAATAGTTCAGGAAATTAATTATTGATTTGTCGGTATTTATTTTGATATTAATATAAGAAATCGTATAAGCTATTTTTTTAAATGAGTAAAATAAGAAACCGGATCAGATAATACAAAATATTATTGAATTAATATGATTAATTTTGTTTTGAAGAAAATTTCTAGCGTAATTTAAAAACAACTTCACAGTAAAGTACACAGTAAAAAATTTTGGTGTTTAATTAATTAGAATGTAGTTTATTTATAATTGATGTAAATTTTAGTGCCATCACTTTTGGTGTTGCGTAGACTAAATATATTTTTAAATCGAAAACTGTAGTTCTCGTGCAAATAATTATATGGTAGTGACAAAATAAATACCTAGTGCAAATACATTATTAAAAATGTGCTTTTTTTCAACGAAATGGTTTTGCAATGAATCCATCAAATGCGCCTTAAATTATGTGTTGTCCGTATACAAACAGACATTTAAATAAGTAAATAAAACAATAACAGGGAAAAGTAAATGAAGAACGGGATTATATGCACTGTGAACAATTTTAGTTACATGAAGTAAATTACAATGTAATACATGAAGTAAATTACAATATAATACATGAAGTAAATTACAATGCAATACATGAAGTTAAAAAACACAAATCAATATTTAGATGTTTTCAGACAAAAAGCTTTCACCATAGATCTTACCTGACAATTCAACTATTCTTTTCTGTACTCTTCTCCTTTCTTAGAGAGAAATGAGGGTGAATTTAGGGGGAGAATTAAATTTCTTCTAGATAGAAAGATGTGGTGTTTTTATCCTACGTATTTTCTTACCATAGGTTGAGTGATGCCAATCCCGAGTCGATGCAGGGTTTTATATAGATAAAATATTTGTTATTGTCGTAAGCTTATTATGATTATGACAAGAGTTAAAAGAGTTGAAAATCTCGTGTTATTTTTCTAAGCTTACTATGATAATACCAAACGATACAAAAGCACTCAACAAAGCAAAAAGATTTGCTTTTGTGTAAAATAAGACAGAAGAGCCTGACAATGTTATTTTAGGCAAATCAACAAGTTCTTTAAAATGGGATTCTTTTAAAAACAATGCTTCAGAATTAGATTTTACTCGAAGCTTTATGTATTGAGCGTAAAATGCATCTCTGACATTCTGCATTTGAATCGGAATCTCATCAGCACACATGTAGATTATAATTAAGGAAGCGGTGTAATACACGAAATAAAAAAAAAATTCAAGAACAAATATTACATGTGTTAGCATTTCTGAATCTGGACTAGCAAGAAATGAAGCAAACGACATAAACATGTAGCAAATACAACAGGCGCACATGTAGAAGGAACTGCGATGGAAGCTTTTTTGCATTTTATTTAAGAAGTGGATTATGTCAGCATATCTTTCAGTCAGTTCACATTGGTTTTGCCGTGTAAGAAAATCTTGGGAATTCAGGGATTTTTCAAAATATGTTAAATATTCTCTCTGTAAAGACGCAGCGGAATGACAGAATTTTATAAAAATTGATAACATTATTCCAAAGCCAACCATTGGAAAAGCATATAGCACATAGATGTTGACAACAAGGCAGAGTTTTGATAAAATTTCGTTATCGATTTTAAGTTTATGCATATAGTAATAAGAGTAAATATCGGCGTAGTTCTTCTTCATTACTATTAGAAATACAGTGTAAAATAGAATCGGAACTATAATAACTGACGAAGCCAATAAATCCACTCCTCTCGTTTTCTTCAATTTTTCACTTGATGTTTTCAATTTTTTAATGATATTCAAAAGAAGAAGGATGTCTTTCTTTTCTCTTTTCAAAGAATGATAAGTTAAAAGTTGAAAAATGAATCCGGAAAATCCGCCTAAAGCTACTCTGACATCCGAAGTGGTATCAAATATAGATATTATTGCCAAAATAGTTGAATCTAAAAACGCAAAATGTAATAAAATGAAAAAAAAATAAGCAATCACTTTTACGGACTTCGATTTTGAAGTAAGTATTCCTATCGAAACTAAGCAACATACGAGAAAAGGCGAATCATCAACAGATTGTGAACAGAATTTATTCTTATTTGTAACAACGGAATTTCTCTGCATTTTGGTTTGTTTTAAAATATTTATTCGAAATTTCACTGTAATAAGAGGAAACTCAATCATGAAACTTTCTTCACTGTTGACGAAATCATTTCCCGCGAAAGGTTACGAACGTAAAATTGAAGAATTTTCAATCTTTTCAAAATATTTATTCTAAGTTTCACTGTAATAAATGGACTCTCAGTCATAAAACTTTCGCTGCTTTTGACGAAATCTTTTCCTGGGAGATGCCTCGAGCGTAAAATTGAAGAATTTACAATCTTTAATTATCAGAGGAAACGGATTTCGACAAAATTATCTGGTACATACACATCATCTGGTACAACAAAATNTTTCAATCTTTTCAAAATATTTATTCTAAGTTTCACTGTAATAAATAACTGTCATAAAACTTTCGCTGCTTTTGACGAAATCTTTTCCTGGGAGATGCCTCGAGCGTAAAATTGAAGAATTTATAATCTTTAATTATCAGAGGAAACGGATTTCGACAAAATTATCTGGACGTAATACATCAATTAACAAACGTCATAAGGAAGTACTAAAAGAAAAAGTGATTGAACGAAAACTCAGTATCTGCCGGGATTTGAAGCCGGATGACCTGCTCGTCAAACCTCGTCATACCTCCAACCCTTTGTCACACGTTGCAAACGATTTTGAAAGAAGATGAGCTAGTTAAGATAAAAACATGCCCTAAGAGATCCCAGTATACACACGAATGAATATCAATTCTGTCAAGTATTTGAGATTTATTGCTTCATCACGAAATCACGCGATTTCGTGAAGAAATTAGATTCAAAAATTACAAAATACAACTCAAAGATTTGTGAATCTTCAAACAGGAGAGTTTTGTATCTGATGTGCTAATAATGAATTATTTTGTAAGGAAAACAACTTCTTAACATTTATATACAAAGTAATGTATCAAAATAATATGTAAATATAATTTAATGGATCATGTGATTTTAACATACAAACTGCCTGCTAAAAGAAGAATGCAAACAAAATTGCTTTGTTCTTTTTTAATCAACTTAATAATCGTGTCATGTCTCTTTAGAAAAAAATTCTTAGCAGAACTTTAGAATGTTTCTTCAGAACAAATGAAAAGGGAATTAAATGCATATTCAATAAATCAATCTCTTTTAAACAAATATCTACATAATAAATTAAAAAGAGTATTATTTATTGCTTTATCGATCGTCCTAAATAATTCTCAAATTACTTATAAGCGAAAGAAGCTTATTCTCAAGGTTATAGACATTAATTGTTACTAACGTTTTTGTATTTATTTATTTTTTTAAATATTAAAAAAAAATTAAAAATAATAGTTGATTGAAAATTGATCAAGCTGGTGTTCTTCCAATATTTTAATGTAAGTTTTTTTTTTAATTTATGCCTGGTTGTAAAAAACATTTTTTCGTTCAATAACAAACATTTAGTCTCTTAATTAGCTTATCTGATGAATTTCGAAATAGTTAAGGAAAATAAATGTAAATAAACTGAGAGTAGCCTGATTTCATTTACTGAGGTAATTAAGTTTCTATCAGTGTTTTAGTACTCAAATTCCGACGTCCCTTTGTATTTCTGTGGCTCTCTATATAAAAACCACCATTAATATGCATTTTTAAAGCTTTTCTTAAAAATGAAGTAAAATAGCATAAACATTATAAGTCTTAATTATTACCAAGAAAATATAAAGAAAAAAACTCATCTATCGAACGAAAAAAAAAACTGAATTGCAACGAATCAATAGCAAGTAGAATAAGAGTAAAAGTTTGATTTCCAGAAAAGAAGCAGAGAGTTTGAAAAATTTGAAAGAATACCAAGTTTTTGTTTCAATCAAACTAGATTTGATGCTTTTTTCTGCTTTTATCACTAGTGATTCGACAGATTTAAATAACTATTTTTTTCTTCCTAACTTAACTTAATGTCTCTGATGGTTTTTTTTTTTTTTTTTTTTTTTTTTTTTTTNTTTGTCTTTTTTACTTCATTTTTGACAAGGAACTTAAAAATACACATTCCGTGGTGGTTATTTTAAAACACCTGTGTATAGATATTAGTTTGGGAAATTAATTATTGATTTGTGGGTATTTATTTTGATAATAAAATGAGAAATTATAAGAGCTTTTTTTAGGTAAAATAAATACCGAATCAGATAATATAAAGTCTTTTTAAATGAATATGAACGAAAAATTCGAGCGTAATTTGAAAACCACTTTACAGTAAAGTACACAGTAGAAAATTTTGGTACAGAATTAATTGGAATATAATTGATATATATTTGATATGGTGCCATTTTTGATGTTGCGTAAGCAAATATATTTATAAGTAGATAAAACTGCAGCTCTCCTGCAAAAAAATATCGAAAATTGACGAAAAAGAAATTGTGCGAATATATTACTGAAAATGAGCTTTTTTTCAACGGAATGTTTTTGCAATGAATCCATCAAATTGATTCAGATGCGCCTGAAAGCGTGTGTTGTCCGTAGACAAGCGAACCGAAAATAAATAAATAAGTAAGTAAAACTATAGCAGGGAAAAGTAAATGAAAAACGTGACTGCATGCACTGTAAACAATTTTAGTTTACCTCAACACTGAAAATAGTCAACTATGCATCAGATTTTTTTTTACAGTATTTAATTCTGGGGGAGAATAAAAATTTAATTAGTCAATAAGGCAATTAATTAGTCAATAAGACATTTAATGTTTTCTAGACAGGAAAGTGTGGTATTTTTATGGGATGTATTTTCTTACGATGGTTTGAATGTCGCCTATCCCGAGTCGATGTAAGGTTTTGTGTGCATAAAATACAGTTTTGTACTTGTATGTAATTCCTCATCTGAAATTGCTATCTAAACAAGTGAGTGATTGTTTCTTATGTATTTTTTACCTTGAACTGAATGCTGCACTATATAACTGATTTCATAACTGCAACTGATTTCGTAATTCAGTAACTTGATTTACAAGCTTTATTATAAATTGTAAACTTTCTTCATCCAGCTAAATACTTTTTGTTTTATTTTTAAGAGCTGTATTTTAATTGATCTAGTAAGTATTCTTTTCTAGAAAATTGAATTTATTGTATTAAATTACGCGTTTGCGTTTGTTAGGTAATGTTAGCGTTATCCTTAAAATACGTAACAGGGAACAAGTGTGTAGTTTTGTTCTGTAGTTAGTAATTACAAATTAAGATAAAATATTTATTTCTTCCATTTTTTGAGGGGTCGTCCTAAGATTAGACATTTATTGGGTTGGNTCCGGGGGGGGGGAGATACCACGCTGTTAACGTCGACTAAACATTCACACGAGGCTAATATGTTGTTCCCTGTATAGCCGACCTTAATAAACAAGGTTAACTTTCTCAGGGAGCTATTAAGGTCATCACTCTAACTTTAAATATAGACTTGTTTTTATGTCTTTAGTCTGATTCATTAAATAAATTAAAAATATTTTATTCATAGTGATAAGAATGAAAAAAAAATTGCAATAAATATGTTCTAAAACTACGTTCTAATTTGTGCTCGGTACCAGGGCCCTTACTTCGAAGGGAGCCCACCCTAGTAGCTATGGCACAGGAGCAATCGCAATTTCAGATCTTTGATCAGTCCGACCCTGATTGAATGAGACTATTCACGAGTCAGCAGAACGAATAGTTAAAAATTATCTGAACATGCAAGGTACATTTTCTGATTTCATGCTAAATTAAATTAGATAAAATTTGAATCAATTGCATAAACATTTTTAGAGTTAGAAGAGATTGTTTCATAAGAAGTACAATTGAAAAATAGTACTTCTTATACGAAAGAGTCGCGATACAATTTTTAAAATATTAACCTATGTTTATTCATGTGAGATTTAGTGAGAAAAATACATAGGAAATAATACTTAAATTTTCTGTATAGACATGCAAAATGCGTGAATAAATACATAAAACCCTTTTTGTACAGTGCGCAAAAAAAACCCCGACTACCTTGAATAACTTATGATCTAATTGATTGGATCTTCACGTTCTGGGACACAATTTTCGTGGTTTAAGGGGGTGACTTTAAATATGCTAGTCAATAAGAGCAGACGATAATTTAAGTTACGAAAAATATACGACTTTTTAAAAATTTATTTTCTCAGGACTTATTCGACCAATTTTGCTTAAATTTTGCAATTTGTCATATACCCACTCTTATATGATGTAAAACATTTTATACCTTACAATTCAAAACTTTTTCGACTATAATTAATTAAAATAATAAAAAAAAATAATTATTTTGAAAGTTTATTTTTTGCATGGAATTATCTTTGGACAAACGAATTTTATAACTGTGTACAAAAATTTTCGATTCGTTTAAAAAGTTCTCGAGATATGGAGAAATTTTTAAAAAGTAAAATTAACATTGGGGGTTCAAAACTTTACTCGTTTTCCTGACCAAACTATGGGGACCATAGTTCCCAGTTTGCGGTTACCCCTTTATATTTTGGAGACCAGAAATCTAAATCAGTCGGGGGGAAAAAGATACGCTACTTCCGAGAAAATACGTTTTTGTGACTGAATTCGTATCTTAAAATATAGTCTATAGTCTGCACTAATTAATTAGTATGTTTGAGGTCAGCCCCTCAAACCATTAAGATTGAGCTCTAGAACATGAGGATCCCATCATTAGATCAAAAGTTATTCAGGGTGGTCCGTTTTTTATTTTGCTCACTGTACGTAAAATCTTTTTAACTTTCAAACATTCTGATTGTCTCAGGATTGTCTTTATTTAATTCAGCATGAAATGTAAATTAGAAATGTATTTTGACAAAGAAGAAAAATGTATAAAACCTAATGTAAGTAAAATTGCCTTTGGTTTATGATTAATCTTATACTACTGATATTTATTATATCGTATTTGTATCTGTCTATTATATCGTATTAAAACCTGTTTGAAAATTTGCACCACTTTGTATTGTTAAGAGATGTTATTAACTTAATGAAAATATTTTTCTAATTTATTGAATGTTCTATATATTCAATACTTAACCATCTAAGCTATATTTTAAGACTAAATATTTAAAAAAATAAAATGACTTTTTAACTTTATAAGGTAAAAAATAGATTTATTAAATCTAATGTACAAAAAAAGTATTTACACTTTCATATTTACAATCTGTACAGAATACATTCACTTTAGAAAAATGTCTTGCTTCTTTTAAAAG
This sequence comes from Parasteatoda tepidariorum, assembly GCF_043381705.1. Classification (NCBI taxonomy): domain Eukaryota; kingdom Metazoa; phylum Arthropoda; class Arachnida; order Araneae; family Theridiidae; genus Parasteatoda; species Parasteatoda tepidariorum. Next base: position 13,111,910 of record NC_092205.1, read on the forward strand.
TTAACCATGATGGTGCCCATGATGGTGCCCATGATGATGATGATGACCATGGTGGTGGTGATTGCCCAACAGTTTGGCAAGGATACCTGCAGCTAATAATGCTTCAAGTGCATGATTGTTATGATGATTATTTCCTCCTGCCTCGACGCCTGTTATGGCTGGACCAGGTACCAGAAGTCCAAGAATGAGGACCAAGAAGAAAACAGATAATCTCTTCGAAGCAACCATTTTGGTATGTTTTCTACGGGAGATAAAAAAAGAACAATATGAAATTTAAATATTAGGAAAATTGTTAGTAATTTATTTTAAAAAGTTAGAGATTTTTTCTGAGCCGGGATAGCTTGGTCGGTAGGCGGCTGGACTCACATTTGTGAGAACGGGAGTTCGAATCCAGCAGACAGAAGACTTCTCGTGTAGTAAATGGCGTCTGGTGCACGTTAAATCGGTCGGGTCACAAAGCTCTCCATGTTCCCATAATAAATCATTTCCTCTGGGGATGCTGAATTGGAGATTGGTCATTCCCTGGTTCAGTTCAAAATTACAATCTGTGGATGAATGAATCGATGTGGATCTGCCCTATAAACGGGTGTAACGTATTGATGTGGCAAAAGTCGAATTCATGACCATAGATGGCGCCACTGGAAAAAGCAATCGCACCCCTTTTGACTTAACGGCCGACGACTACAACAACAGAGATTTGTTAAACGCGTGTTTAAAAAGTAGTACATAATTTGAGAAATGAAAAGTTAAAAGGGAATTTTTCAATCCAAATGAAGGTTACTATCTCTAAATTACTGAATAAAAAATTTAAATTAAAATAATTAAAACTGGACAACGATTGTATTAAATGCTACTAACTGAAATTTAGTACCTGACAAAATTTGCGATGAATAATTAATAATTATTTTACGTAACTTTATGTTTGATCCTCTTTCGAAAATTCAAGTACAATGTAAAAACTACGGTAAAAACTACCGGCACTCAGGGTACCAGTACTTTTTTTTCGTAAAAACCATTTCTCGCCGAAACGTGGTACAGAAAAATATCTCATTTTTACTGTAATAATTACCGTAAAATCATTGAATTACTTTAATTAAATGAGCATTATTTTAAAAATGATGGTAAAAATAGATTTTACGGATGATGCATATAAAGCGGTACTTTATCAGCAATAAGTTGATCTGGAACTTTTTACAATGTATTTTCTATCCTTTTTATTTCGAAACATTTATATCTATTTAGTCGACTCTTTAACCTGTATTTTAATATATCAATAAGATTTATTGAACTTTATTAAAAAATTTCTATAAAAGCCTTTTTTGGAGCATTTGCTATTGCATGTAATTCTTTACAATACAAATAAATGTTCAATAGCGTTTCAAATTGCTATCTCTGCTGTGAAACCAACGAGAATTTTAAAAAAAATTATACCTAAATTTAAAGATTTTTATATTTTCTAACAATTCCGTCAGAAATTAATAAAAGTCTCATTTATTAGCTTTTCATGCAATATTGCACAGACTGATTATATATCTTTAAGCATTTTGAACTAGAATTTGATTCATCATTATTTCATTTCAATATCTCATATCTATGAAGTTTGTTGTTTAATTTCTTTTAATGAATCTATGTTCACTTTGGATGCATAGAAATATTAAGTTGTTGAGCTACAAAGAGTTTCAACATATTAAATTAATTCACTAAGTATTGTAAAATTTAGTGTAGAGTATTTTTATGCAACACATAAATTTACGTTGTATATTTATAGTCAACTATAATTATTAACTCCGAAATTTGATTGTTCTCAAAAAATGATTCACATGCTTTTACACAAACTCTTTATAGATCGCTTCACCATCTTTAAAAAATGATCAAATTTGAAGGCTTTTCGTTAGTTTCAACATTATTTCTAAATGTCAAGTTGTAAATTAGAGAATTCCTCAAAATTGCTAACTAACTAATAAATGCTTAAATATGCCCAACGCTTTATTTTGTATTATTTAAATGCGAGTCATATCTCTAAATTGTATTCAAGCTCAAGTACACCCTCAGTTTCTATCAATATTAATTTTTTTCTCAAACGCATTAGACATATCTCAACATTGCGATCTAAGCTCAAGTATATCTGAGTTATCTATGAATTGCTACTCAAATGGTTCTACACAATTTTAAATTGTATTTAAGCTCAAATACTTTAGACATCTATCTGAATCGTGACTCAAATTCAAGTACAGTTGATTTGCTGTGATTCTATTTGAAATACATTTGATTAAACTAGTTTCATACAATACCAGAATTATTTCATTAGAGTTTCAATTAAATTTCTTTGTGACTCAACTGTTAAACTCAACCAAATACTCTCAACGTTGATAAATGGTAAAACTCATTCAGTAAACTTCTCAAACTATTTTTGTTTTTAGCAAAAACTTAAACGGCAAAAATCTAAATCAAACAATATATGCTAATTTTCACAAAGACTTTCTGCGTTTATTTATTTATTATTATCCAAAGCTAAAAAAAAATTTTTTTTATTAATATTATTTGATTTATTGTAAAAAGTCCTCGTTGTTTATCTTTTATCTATGCTATTAAAGTAAAATTAAGTATTAATAATTTATGCATAAAAGATTATTAATTAAAGGAAAAATTAATTATAATTATTCGATACGAAACAACTGTAAATTTTTTGAAAAATAAACTATTTTCACTAAAATAATCCATTTTCAATGTTTTATAAAGACAATTACAGAATAATAGTGGTTTATAACTGAAATAAGTTCTATTAAAATAATTGGTGCCAAAATATTTTAAAAAAATAATAACAGAAACAATTTTTTTTAATTATTTTTCTACATTTTTATTAATGAACTTATTAAAAAAGAATAAAAATGAATTTAGAAATCTTTTTACAATACTTAAAACAAACACAAATTTTTAAATCCTAAAAATTTTTTTAATTTTTTTAGCTATATTAATAAATTTCCTTACAATGAAACCATTCATCAAATTGTAAATATATAATGCATTTTCAAATAATTTTTTTTTGTGGCTTTTTTTTTTGCAATTTGTTTTGAATAAACAATGCACTTTTTTGTCGAAAGAAACTTTATTTAGCAATTTTTTAATAAATTTTTCAATGATTCTCAAAATGTTATAATTCTGAATTGATAATCATGTTTGTAAAAAAGAATTTAAAAAGTTTACACTGGTGTAACATTGTTAAAAATTTTGACTTTAGGCACATATTTGCTTTTTTATTTTGCATAGTTTTGTATGAATGAAACAAAGAATAACTTACTTTTTTGTCTTCGATTGAAGAAAAGAAAGCTAACTGAAAAATGATACTGTTCGAATCATGTGCTCTGGTTTTATAGGATAATGATATTATTATTTTGATGGGTTGTTTCCAGCCGAGCGTGAACTGGTTCTATCACCTGACACGGAACGGAAAGATTTATCGAAGTTAGTCTTAACCTTCTCCCAGTTTTCACTTTTTTTTCCTTCATAAAACAACTTCAAAGACAATTAGTAGAATCACCCACTCAGAAGAGGCTAAACAACTTCTTTCCGCTTACGAAAAAAGCAGATGATTTTCATTACCTTTTTTTGTGGCAAAGAACAAGAATTATTCGTAACCACTAACAAATAAGAATAAAAATGGTGGATTCAAATTTGCTTGAGGGCTTATTTTAAACAATGAATTTCCATAATGACTTCTGAAGATACATTGAATATAGTATTTGAGGAAAAATAATCATAATTTCATATTTTAATCCCAGAAATTCGGAAGTAGTTAAAGTATTATATCGTTAAATGAATAAAATGAAACGTTTCCGGCATTTTTACATATCATTAATATCAGCAATAATGACAATGTATTATGATGAATAGATTATGTAATTAAATAATTAAAAGAAAATATTTCATAAATAGATGAGATACAGTAAAACAAGAAAGTTCTTCGTAAAAACTCGTTCTAAAACATTCTTTCTGTGTGATTTCCCAACGATGTTTTACAAATTAAAAAGCTTAAATATTAAATTGAAAGGCTTGAAAATTTATTGATACAAATTAAAATTAAAAAAGATTTAATTTCTTTTGTCTATTTCTTCTTGGCTATCGAAACAGAAGCTTTATGACCATACCCTTTTAAGGAGGAAAATGAAAATGATCATCAATGTTTTGTCAAGTATGGGAAAAAAATCACTTCTTAGAATTGTTTTTAAATTATTAACAACGCAATCAATCTAAGTCGATAAACGCGATCAATCAAAGAAATGTTCAAGGTTCTTAGTTTTCTTTGAACTAAAACGCAAATTCGTTAAGTAAATAATACACTTAATAAAAGGTATTTATTTAAAATAAAAACTAATTAGAAAATTATTTTGAAACTAAATGTTTAGTTTGCTTGGAAACTAATTTTATTCCTTAATTGTTTCTTTTTTAAATTTTTAAATAAAATGGTTGGGAAATAGATGTCAGAGTAAAAATAATAGTTTGTTAACATAATTAGTCAGATCTTCAAAATTGACTTGAAACTTAATTTTTTTTTTAAAAAAATACAGCCGTGTTTTTCATTTGTCGATTTGTAGATGTTAGTGTTATATTTAGAATAAAAATTGCAGTACAGAAAATGCTATAACTTTATAACTACTTAAATAGACACAACAAAATGTCAGAACGGATCACAAATACCTTCGGGTAACGACCTTAGTTGAGTGGTTTTAAAATAAATAAATTAACAGTATAAAAAAATTTAAAACCTCTTAATTACGTAAAATATTTTTCAGAAAAGAAAAGTTAATTAAAATTTCCTTAAAGTGTCTAAATAAAGAAAAATAATTTTTTTCAAATGAGTGTGTTTTTCTAGTAGTAACTTTAAATAATGTGAAGTTCATTTTTTGAAAATTAAAAATTGTTTTATTATTTTACTGAATTTGCAAAATAATTAAAATAAAGTTTTAAACTTATTTTAGACCTTTCGACGTTTCTACGCGTTTTTTAATTGCTTAAGGTTAAATAGCGGAAGAAAATTTAAAAGTACGAGGCATCTTCGAAAATAACATTCTACAATGCTTTTTTTTTTTTTTTGCAAGTATTTATTTAAAAAAAATTAAAGCCCAGTATATTTTCAATGCAAAACAATTTACACAGCTATAATTTATACACAATACAGTAAAAAATTTTTTTAGTTCATACTATTGTAGATATACAAGTACACAGAACTATCAAGGACGACATTCAAAATTTATTGTACAGAAAAAAAATATTATAATACCATGCAAAAAAAGAGTCAAGCTTATAATTTTTTCTTGCCTTAATCAAAACTAAATTCGTTTCCTATTTTTCACACTATTAGTATTTTTGGTTTTCAGTTTGGTGCATAAATTAATAATAAAACTAAGAAAATTTTTTTTTGTTTTTGTTTTATTTTTTATTTATTTTTTTGTCGTTACATGAGTTTTTTTTTAACGTAACTTATATTTTTTCGCATCTTTGATTTCAAATTGGCAATCGGTTACTCTTTTCAAGTTACTAATTTTTTGATGTTTTTAGTTTATTTTTTGTCGAAATGTACAAGTTTAGAAATGTTATATCGAATAAGGGGTCGCGTAAATGCTGCGACAAACTTTTAGGGGAGTTAGGGGAAATTACCAGGATTAAAATTGCATAAAAACATATGCTTGGAAATGTCATCATAGTAGCTAGGGATGCTTCTCTATTATGATTTGTTTCTTCGTATGCTTCGGAACAATTCCTTATTGGAAAGCACCCCTAACTGCGTTCGACGACATTTCCAGGCAGGGATTCCTAAGTAATCTTAATCTTGATGATGTGACCTAACTTCATTAAAAGTCTGACGCAATAATTACGTGACCCCTGGTTATATAAAAAAAATTTTTAATTTTCCATTTCGACAAAAAATGGACTAAAAATCCAATTCTTTAAAAAAAACTCTTTTGCCGTAGAAGAAAAACTAATTTCAGATTTGAAATCTGCACACCCGAATTAGACAAGATCAAGTATTTATATAAATGCATCAAAAAATTTCAATTCAAAAAACTGATAACTAATTGGAATTAACAAAATAACTGTTTAACACAAAATAAGCAAATATTAAAAACAAATTAAAATTTGTTGGAAGTATATAAAATCTCCAAGATTGATGAAATTATAAAGAATTACATTATAATAAGGGAGATTTCGTAAATTTACGTTAGCTCATGTGCGTTAGATTTTAGTTAATTGCGCATGCTCAGGTGAAAAAAATATCAAACTTAGGTAAGTGAAAATAAGAGATGTCGCTAAAATTCGTTAGTTACAAACGATAAAGTAAGGGAATATCGTTTTAACTTTGATTAGAAAATCAAAAAAACATTTACAATGGACGTAGACGAAATCTTCGTTCAACCAATTGTTGTAATACCATACGAATCATTTCTAAATTGCATTAATATATTTCTTTCAATTCGCTTTTCATGTCCATGCTTTAAGCTCTAAGATAGGCTTAAACAGAAAACAACATTTAACAGCTATAAAAGAGTGCTTGTAACTTTGTCTTTGTAGCGTTAATCACGCCAACATAACGTAAAGATACGTAGCATCTAAAATAAATGAGAGCATGCGCAGTTGCTTAAGTTCAGCAGAGTACGGAAGCTAACGTAAAAATGCGAAATTTCCCTAATATTTCCCTTTGCATCAGTAACAGTTAAGTTAAAAGAATTTGGGCAAATTCGGAAAGGGCCATCTTTTGCATCACATGTTGGGTGAATTTTGAATCAAGTATTCCTCACATTTCTTCCAACAAGAAGGCTACTCTGTCTCAGCTCATGCTTCATGGAGAACGTTACGGTCAGGGAATCAGCTTGGCTAATCAAGAAGGGTCACATGATAGAAGGAGAAACAGTTCAGGACGTTCTTCGATCGGGGCTTCGGATCATTATCATGATGGAAAACGAAACCATGACCAAGATAATTGAGTGTATACGAACGCAAGAAGCTCTTATGAATATTTTCTTGCTAGAACCTATCTCTGATTCTCTGAATCCATATAGGGGGAATAAGGAAACCTAAGTCAAGGTGAGAGATGCATTTCCAATCAGTGACATTTCCACTTCAAATATTTCTATCTTCTACTAAAGATTGCTGCACTTTACCAAAAGCATGGTATCTTCACTTACATTCAAATAAGTTTAAAATAGTTTCGGTCGACACTGGAAAAGAATTGTATTCATCAAACTTGAAATGGACACATTTTGAACTAGTTATGCATAAAAACGATGTATGTTGGAAGGCTAATTAAAATGTTTGCAAATAATTTAAGCACATAATATAAAGTTCGTACATACATAAAAAGATTACGTACAGTGAAACTAAAATATTTCATCGGTTACATAACGTTGAAAGACGTTACTAAAGAGTTTTGAAATAAATCATTTCTCTTTTTTTGTACAGGGTGTTTATAAAAACATAATTAAGAAATAATGAGTAAATAATTTAAATAATTTTGTCAGTTATTATGTTACATAGTTTTTTAATCAAAAATAACAAAAAAAGATATGTATTTGCTTTAACCATAAAAGACATATATTTGCAATTTTCCTCAGGGACAATTAGTTTTACACGCATTTTCGAAATGTTATTAGTACAAAACTGAGATTATGAGGAAAACAATAACTTTTTAAACTTAGATAAATTTCTATCTCAGACTAGAAATCTCTTCTTAGATAAATTTCATTCATTCATTTTTCACTTTATTCAATTATTTAGCTTAGTCTATATTTCATATTATGTGTTTTGTAAAATTTCTTAGCCATCCATTAATCCTTTACTCCAGCCGATGATACAATGAACATGTTATGTAAACATTTTTCATTAGTAACAATGACGGTATGAATTAATCTCAAATATTTCTTTTTCGTCTAATCAATAGCTCATTCCATGTCCCATACTTTGGCCCATGCCATAACCTCCTCCCATTCCTCCCATATGAGAATAGCCCATGTGGGCAGGCATACTTGGCATGCTAGGCATGTGGGCATGGACATTCATCATTGTGGGATGAGTCATGTGATGATAAACCATTGGCATCGGCATTGGCATAATCATTGGGGGATGCATTTGTTCTTTTTCATTTTTGGCTTGAGACAGAAGCTTGGCGAGAATACCAGCCACTAGCATAGCTTCAACATTGCTGTTTCCACCATGTTTATTATGATGACCCATCATTCCATTAACGAATGGCGTTGAAAAGAGAATACAGAGATTAAAAAAGGCCACTAATAAGAAGAAATGTCGATTGTTGATTGAGGATGTCATATTTCTAATTAATTGAAGATGACAGAATTTCCTGTAAATAAAAAATGGATGTTAATCAATTTTATGAAGTATAACTAAGTTTATAATGAGCTGTCATGTCGAAAATTTTATTCCAATATGTAGAAATTTTTTTTTTTTAAAAAAAAAGAGTTTTTTAAAGTCATTTATGATGTTGAACATAAATGTGAAAAAAACGGCTATTGCAGCTCATCATAGACATTACATAACCAGTCACAGTTAGACAATTATAGGATTATTATATATTAATTATATTAATAGGATAACACTATAACAATAGGACAGCATAAGGATAACACAACAACAATAGGATTTATTATATTGAAAGTGAAATTACAGCATCAAAATCTTTTCAGAAGTAAATATCAGTCATTACTAATAATCAGCTTAAACAACTTTTTCGTTTTATCCGATAACTAAGTTGGTTTGCATAATGAATTTAAAGGGGTCTTCAACGAATATCCTACACTGTAAAAAATGGTATAAAGTAGTTGCCACGATTTTCCACGTAGTTTGCCACGATTTCTAAGAGCAAAAGTAAATATGATCAACACTACCAGAATATCGTGTTTCTGGCTTTAAAAAAACGCTAAAAAAACTCGGTAATTTTTACCGAACCGCTTTGATAATGGTTTAGGTAAAATTAAGTATAAAATATGGATTTATAATTTGTAATAACGATGGTAAATGTGGTAAAATTCGATAGTTGTATCATGTTACCTTGGAGCATGGCATAAAAGCCATTTATTCCGTTAAATTTACTTTTCATTTTTTTTTCTAAATGTGTGGAAATAAGAACTATAATTTTAAAAAATTCAATTTTCAGTAAATCATATGAACGGAAAAATTATTTTGGTTTTATTACCAGAATTACGTTTTTTTTCTAGAAGTGCCTCATTAATTGGCACTGGTAAAATTACGAAGTGTGGTAATTTTACCAAAGATTTCTCCCTGTGGTTTTGAGAAAAATTACATTTTCTACAGTAATGTTTTTACTTACTTTTCCCCTGATGAAGTTTCATTTTTTAATTTGTTGTGTGTTTGTTTATTGACAACACAAATTTTCATGTGCACATTAATGTATTAGCTTCATTTCAAAAAAATTTGGAATAAAAATAAACACACTTTTAGAGTGTGTTACGCCCTGATTCTTTTCAAAACAATTGTTATTTTGTCAGTTTTACATAATCGTGTTTAAAAATGTGTTTGTAACAGCTTTATACTCGGGAATGTAATTGTAACAGTTTTATATTTTAATTACAAATCCGAACTGTAGTTAATGTGCAAAACTTTCTGCCATTGCAATGAGGTGCACTGGGTTTGAATCCCAACTATAGCTGGTTTGCACGAAATCTGCACCCGGCTTGCACCAACCAAAGTTCCGACGTAAAATATCCTCGGTGGGGGATGGATCATGGGTTAGAGTCCCCTTGCCGTCAGGCTAACCATGGAAGGTTTTCTTGGTTTTCCTTTCTATGTAACGCAGATGCGAAACATTAATTTATCTCATAAATGAAATTTTTCATTGCAGATGCTTTTCAAGATGCTTTTTTATAAAAGCCGTGAGTATAAAACACATTGCATAAAACTTTCTACCTCGTCACTATTTGCTAGGTTCGAATCCCAGCCTTGGATAGTAGATACGCACTCTGTTCCCGGCTTGCACCGACTACTGTGCTGATGCAAAATATCTTCAGTAGTGGATGGATCATGGGTTAGATTCCTGGTATCGTTGGGCTAAACATAAGAGGTTTCTGGATTTCTTTTCTCCATGTAACGCAAATGCGAGTTAGTTTCCTCTAAAAGTCCTCCAAGAAAGCTAGTTTCTCCCAATTTTTTTTTACTTGAGTTCAAAATTATTATTAAATAAAATAAAATAAATTCTCAACTAATAGAGAAATTAAAATGCCGAGTCATTAAAACTTTACAGCAAATTTTCAAATATGTATAATTTTTCTTATCCACGAAGCTCTTTAATTAAAAAAAATGATTTATGAATATATTTTCCTAATTAAAAAAAACTTGAAAGATAAATAGATCTTTTCTTGAAAAGAATTGTGGAACTTGTTCAAGTTAGCAGATAGAGTACTTTTAGGAAGAAATTTTCCGTAAAAGATCAGTTTAATAATTGGGATCTGGAAACTAATTCGAATTCAATTTGTTTTAGTAAAATTCTCATCCCTTATCATTTTTTAATTTTTTTTACTAACTTCAAAAGACTTTAACAATACAATCAAAAATTGAATTTTTGTAATAAACATGATAGTCAATTTTTAAACTATTTATTTTATTCACTTACAATTTTTAATAAGATATATGCAATGCATTTTTTCAATTAATCAATCAATTCTTAAATCAATTTAGGGGTCCATTAGTTCCATCTTTATTTTTAATAATCACATGCAGTAGAAATATTTTTAAGTCAGCCTAAAGCTATGTTACGAAAGTCCATTAAATTCATAATTTTTTATTGAACAATTTAATTTAAACTCTAAAAATATCAAACACATCACGGTATAATTAACACTCCATAATTTTCGAAATAATACATATCTCACCCTCTAATGTCAACCTGTTATTTAGTAGTAATCATTTATGCAAAGAACAAAAGTTTGACATAAAGATTTGTATTGCACAGACTACTGTGCTGACGTAAAATATCTTCTATATCTACAGAAAATATCTCAATCTTTTATCTCTATCTTTTATCCCTCTATCTCTTACATAGATGCATAAAATATATCTATATAAAACATCTCATATTTTCATATGTATAAAATAATTAAAAAGATTAAAAATTAAATATATAAAATACTATTACCAATATCAAATTGGACAAATTATAAAACGTAAGAAATAAAACTAAACAAATAAAAATAATTAGCCCTAACTCAATTTAGGGCCCTATTAGTAGCTTCTTTATCTTTAATAATCAAATACAGTAAAAATATTTTAAATCAACCTAAAGTTATATTACGAAAATTCATTAAATTCACTGAATTTTAAACTCTAAAAATATCAAACACATCGTGGTATAATTAACATTCTATAATTTTCGAAATAATACTTACCTCTAATGTCAACCTGTGTTTTAGTAGTAATCCGTTTTGCAAAGAACAAAAGCTTGAAATGAAGCTTTGTGTTGAGTGCTTCTTTTTATATGGACTTTCGATTATGTAGTTAAATGCCTTTTTTTTTAAAAAAAATTAACCAAATAACAAAAAAATTCATTTTTTGACTTATTTTTTGGAAAAAAACATGATCGTTTCCTGCATCTAAAAAGAGGAGTCAAGTCACAATCTAATGGGTATCTGAAGAATTAAAGGAAATCTTAAGGGGTGATAATTCAATCATTGAGTATTATTTTGATACACCGGTTGACAGGGCGGTGAGAAATGTCAGCTCGTATATCATTCAACAATGGCGTGTCATCTGCACTCATCGTGAAAAAAAAAAGAATGGAATTCGAACATTTTTCATACAGTTGGTGGATCTTTTATTTTGATCCAAATGCTGTCACTTAATAAACTAATGCTTTTAACATTCACACTTTGATAACAGGGTACTATGAATATAGCTATTTTCAAATAATATAGAGGGAAGATGCAAATTTACCATGCGATTTCATGGTGAACGTTAATTTCCGATACGTTAACGTTAATTTCCGATTAAGCCGTTCTTATTTTCGAAATAAGTTTTGAATGAAAAAAAAGAAAAAAAAGACATTTTAAAATTTAATCCAATTGCAAAACGAGATTAAGCCAAATTTGGATTTATTCCTTTAAATTCGTTTTAAATTAGGTACACTTCGATAAAAAGTATAGTCAACACTACCAGAATATGGTGTTAATTTGGTAATGACTTTTGGAGAAATTAACAGAAAGTATGGTCTTATTACTGTCAGCAAATGTGGCAAAATTTGATAATTGTGTCATAAAAACCATTTATTTGATTCAATTTACGTACATTTTTCCTAAATGTGTAGTAATAAGAGCTATAATTTTGAAAATAAGAATTTCTGGTATACTGTTACCACACGAAGGTAACAATTTCCAAATTGATGGTTTAAATACCGCATATTTTGGTTTTATTATCAGAATTACGATGTTTTTCTTACTAGAAATGTTATAATCATATACGTAAAATTAACCAGAATTTTCTTTTTTCTTGTGAAAATAAGATAAATTTTTATCAGTTTACGTAATTTATAACGTAAAATGAGTGTTATTCAAAGCTTTTGATTTGGTTGGAGGATTATAGTGGACTATTTTGTTTTGGTATAAATCTAGTCACTTAATATTTTCTTGATATTTTCAATATAAAGACTTTGAGCTATAAATTGAACTATTATGCTTCAACAATTTATGACGGGTTGCTCGAATTCGCATCTTACTTCTTTTCTGAAAAAATCTAAATAGTTTCTTTTATAATTTGCTAATTGAAACTGCGAGAAACAAACATAGTAAAAAATCTTAATAGTCTTGATGCACAGATTCCTAGAGTGAGCTCTGAAATTTGGGATTTTTAGAGGGTCGGTCGCAGAAGAAATAATTATTAAATATTGAATACACTTTTATATTAGAATATTTTATTTTTTACTAAGCATAGATTACGTGTTGTTAAAACAATGGTTTACCTGCAAGTGATGTTGTGTGGGTACCTCGATTGGTTGTTGAAAGGTGGCATTTGTTTACTTTAGCAACTGTCCTTTTAATTCTATTTCGAGTGAGTTCAGTTCACATATTAAGTAATAAGTACACATAATTCGAGTAAGCCAAACACATTCTATATTCTTACACGAAGATTCTTTCACGAGAATTTCAATTCTTTCACTATATATTTCTTATATAGCAAAAAGACAGGGTCGAAGCCCCGTAGAACGGTTGAAAGATAATTAAATCTATTACATCTATAGTAATAAAATGCCGAAGGTGGATGTGTCTCGTCTGACACTTCAGAAACAATTGTTTGGTCATCCTGAAATTTGAACTTTAGAGTGATAGAACAAACAGTAATGGGAAATTTCAGCTCCTGGTTCTAAAAAATTGTTTAGAAAATTCAATTAGATTGTTTAAGAAAGATGTTTGAAAATGAAATTGTCTCATTATTCCTTTTTTTTTTCAGAATTAGAAATTGATTTAAATAAAATTCCAGATTTTTTTTCACATGTTAGTGCTATAACATAATTGATATCTGCTAGCTTAAAGCTCTGAATGATTTAAATTTATCATCAAAATCACTATTTTGCTCCTTCTTTAATAATTGGGTACTTGCACTTCCAAAAGAAGAAGATGATGGTTACCCACACATGTGACCTATGACGCCATTGCAAGCTGATCCTTTATAAACAAAATGGCTCGTTAAAATCGAGCTAAGTTTCTCTACATAAGTTAGAATGTTAATTAACGTGAAGTACACCGAAGTCAATTAAATATAGTTAAATATATACACGCATCGAAATTATTGAAATATAATTCTTTCTTGTCTACGTCCTTTACTGAACTCAGATCGTTGTTTATGTATTTTATTGTAACAGTGATATATTTCTATTTTGTGTACCAGGCAACTTCGAGGCATAATTAGTTTGTTTATGTTGCACATGACTTTATGCCTGTCTTTGTGTTAAGTAAGAAATATAGTCGGGCTGTTTTGTATAATTAAGTATTTTTTATTGTTTTAAATATTTTATTGAATTAACTAGGTTGAATATATTTTTAAATATATATCCTAATTAAATGTTATCAAATACTTTACAAAATAGTAAAAAATGATTAATGTTTAAAATAGTTAATTGCACAGTATCTGAATAAAACATATATGTTTTATTCACATATTGAGCAAATTTACTTAACATTATTACTTGCTGGTTTCATTTGAATGTATTTCTTGGTTGAAATTATATAGGCAAATTAATAAAAGCAAGATCGTGCATTTTTCTAAACTTTAAACTAATTTTTAACAATAAATAAAAAAAATTTCGTAAATTAAAACTTATTTCATACTTTTGTTGAAAATAATGCTCTTTTTGTCTGTCTTAGATGAGTGGATAATTGTGTTAAACTTTTTTGTTGGATTGTTGTATTAGATTATTTATTATTTTATTTGTATTTTAAGTCTTTTCCTCTAATTTTCTCTTGATTTAACATAGCTTAATTTTGTATTTTTTAAATATATTGTAAATTTTATTTCGTAGAAATTTTTGATATTTACTAAGTTACTAATGTTTCAACACATTTCAAGCTTCATATCCTAGGTAATATCAAATTTAAGACAGATCTCACTATTTCTCTCGCAAAATTTAAGGATTCAATGGGATAAAGTTATAAAGACCATATATTGTTACAAATTAGAACTATTCGTTAAACATGTGGAATATTCCTGCAAGAGACTTTCAACTACTTGTTGAGCCTATGCCACGTCCAGTTGCTGCACTTTATAGATCTAAAGTAGAATATCTAACATGTTATTAATAAGTATCCCATGACTTTTTTACCTCAGTTTATAATAGTAATAGGTGAATAAAACTAAGTGTTTGTTCTTTTAATGCTGAAAGAAAATGAAGAGTAAGTTCAGAAATGATGCTGTAATTTTTATAAGTCTACTAAGCACAATAATATGTTAAAATACAGGGTGTTCAAAACCTGCCTCAAGAGGCAATTTTAATTGAAAACATGAAATTTTAATAAAAAATGTGTGGAATATTTTATTGATTCATAAAGTATACAATCTATGGTAATATTTGAAATAGCAAATAAGGAGTTTATCATAGATTCAATCGATTGCTGAAGTTATGACCGCTTGGCCCGAATTTGGCAAAATTTCATTGATACAGTACAAACTTTTATCCAAAACTTCAGTTACATAAAGAATATTTTTGTAGCCTAATTTGTAACTAGCATACATGTAGTTAATCCCTTAAACCAAGATTGTATTTTACTATATGAAAATACTATCGCTAAAACAAGAGTTAGTTTGAGATTTTCTTCCGTTTTCCCGTAAAAGAACATCATATTCTGGGAACGACACAAAATGTTGAATTTTACCAACCCAAATAATGTGCAACCTAATTTTTATTGTTGATTGTAACCTTGATAACTGCTGATGATATTCCATACGTCATTATTAATAATTAGTACATCCGAGAAAGACGAAAGAATACAATATCTTTTTAAAATCGATTGTATAAATGACGGTTTTTAGAATCATTAATGATACATATTATTATGATATATGATTTTTATGAATATAATATATACTAATGTAACTGACCTGCAACATTAATCCTTTTAAACTAATAACTTTATTTCTCATACAGAGTTTCTATATAAATGCGTTACGATACAAAATAGATACAGATTTTTCTTTGCATTGTTCATAGTATCTTAGAACATTAAAAGAAGAACTTCTAACGCAAAAAAAGTTTGAATTTTGAGTTTTAGATTTGAGTAGTTATTTCTATTCCAGTAACATGTAAATAAATAATGTAACAGAATAGTAAATGAGATGCATTAGTGTAATTTTTTGGTGGATGAGTTGAATTCAGTATTGTTATTGTTATTTACTAAAATTTAAAAATATATATTATTCATTTCTTATACATAGTTTCTTTACAAATGCTTTTCGATAAAAAATTGATATAGACTTTTCTTTTCGTTATTCATAGTATCTCAGAACATAAAAAGAAGAACTTATAATGGAAAAAAAAAATTGAATTTGGTGTTTTGAATTTCAGTAATTATTTTTATTCGAGTTACGCATAAATAAATAATGCAATAGTAGATGAAATACAATAGAGTAATTTTTTAATGGTTGAGTAGAATTCAGTATTGTTATTTACTAAATCTTAAAAATATATATTTTAAGTTAAATTTAAATTAAAAAATAATTTCGAAGTTTCGATAATTTTTTATCTCCTTAATATTTATAATGTACTTTATGTAAGAATCTTTGAAGCGTCTAATTTGTTTTAAAACCGTTATAAATATTCAGATTTCTATTATAAATGCTTAATTTAAAATAAACAAAAAAAAATATTTTTAGAACATATTCTTAGAAGTTTAAAAGAACAATCTATTCATAAAATTTCAGAATTCATCACGAAAGATACCATTTGTACTAATCAAAGTGAAATTTTATATAAATAATTTCATAATTATGTGAGCATTCTTGAATATGCAAAGTGTTTATATATGAGATTGTATTGAAGAATAAAAATTTGTTTCTAAACATTAAAACATATTATTAGGCTCTTAAATAAATATTCTTACCAGATACTGTCTGTATTTGCTTAAAAAAATGACAATGGTAAAAATCATTGTGAGAAATTGCATCGAATTAATTTTAATACGTTACTATGAATTGGGAAAACAACGAATTGATATGGAAAGTGTATTAAACTTGTGATGTCAATAAATGGATTGCCAACCGTTTTGTGTAGAGGTAAGAGAACTGGATTTGCATTAAAAAGGTTCTGAGCTCGAATCCCGGACAAGGCATAGATGTTCTTTCATTCTCTGCACTATCTGTCCTTACTGTGGAAGGCTTAGGGTCGGCCCACTTAATATGGTGCTCCTGAAAGAGTGGCCAACATATTTGCCCTTCAGATGCCTGTGTTGACAAAACGTCATTTCGTAGAAGGTCATTGTAAAAAAATAATAAATTGGTTTCCGATTAGCCGGAAGGAGAAAAAAACACAAAAAATTATTAAATTATATTTCTCATTATTCGCTTCCTGTCAGTTACCAATGTTTTAAACAATAAATTTTTTTTAACCACAATGAAACATTGAGTTAAGAAACAAACAGTGATGCCGAAATAAATAAACATCAAAACAGAGAGTAAAATAACTTTTTCAATCCAAAGGAAGAATTTATTAAAATCTATCAAAATCTTATTACTTAATATGAAGTTTGATTACTCACTACTTGAAAATTAGTTGACTGAGGCAATTCGCTATCAATTTTGACCATCAAAAATTTACAACTTAATATCCGGTATCCAACGTAGAATCATACAACTGTTCAAAAGCCGATACCAATCAGACACTTGTTAAGATAGTCCCATGGCTTGTTTCATCATTTTTTCAACCCATAAATAAAATAAAAACTGAATACGCTAAAGCGTTATAGTTTAAAGATTTTTGTTTTCGATAGAAGTTATTGTTAGAGAACAAATCAACGATCGTAACATTTTGGATGTCTTACACGATGAAAGATGCAATTTTCAATTTAGCTGAAGCTCAGAATAAAATAGACTTTTCTAAACTATATTTCAAAAACTGATTTTTTCATGTAATAATTTCTTTAGCATGATACTGGTTAAATGATTTGTTCACTTCCTTTAATATTTTGTTACTTGTAGACTATATAAATTTGTATTCTCTTCGAATTGTTCTACAAGAAATCTCTGTTTCTAAGTTTAAATTGGACTCTATCTTAATTTGTAAAGTCCTTAATAGTTACCCTTCTGTGTTTTACACCACAGTCTTCTTCAATTTTCTATCATCACATTTCGTCATTTTCTTGGGTTCATGCTTCCTTGATGTTGAAGCTTTTGTGCCACCGTCAGTTAAATGTGCTTTATAGATCCTTATTAAGCTTCCATTTGAAATTATAAGTTGTTTTAAAATGTCATAAGCTTTCACGCCATTTTGTCGCATAGACACAATTTTCTCTCTTTTAAACCCACTATCTGCTTTCGTTAGTACTATCATACAACACAAACTACAAGTTTTGTAAAATTCAAACACTCTTGGATTTGACTTATTAAGTTGTTTACTTGTCATTCACTTTTTGAAAGATACACGTAAAATCTTTCTGTAATTACAATTTAAGAGAATAAAGAATAAAAAAATAGGATAGGTATTTGGCCACTGACATAGGTACATTATTGTATATTTAACAACAAAACAGCACTTAAACAACAAATATTAATCAACATTTATCGTGTATTTTGATAAGTATTTATTGTATTTTAAAAATTTTGTACTTATCAACTTCTTATTATTTATGCAAAAGTTAAATCGATATTTGTTATACTTATATAAGTCAGCACCTGCTAAAGTACGATTAAATAACTGAACAAAAATAACACTTACTTTGTTCACTACATTTTTATGTTCCAGAGATAGATTATATGAGAGAATTGAATACAAATTATGCTTATCAGAATATTTATACTTGAATAAATATGCTGACTTGTCAATCTAAATATAAATAAACTGTTCTCTATAAACTCCAATACTATTTTAAAGATGCATATTATGCTATCTCCAATCATATAAATTTCTTAAAACAAAATAGCTTTAATTAGGTTTCGTTTCAAAGATAAATAAACAGGTTCGGATAAATTTTACAGCTTTTTAACATTTTTATTTATTTAAAAAAAATCGTATTTGATTCTAGTATTTCCCTTAAACAGGACCTCTACTGAGTTCAAGAAAATATTTTATATTAAAATTGCATTGAAAATAGACTTAATACTAACAATGTAAGAAAAATTAAATTCATTCATAACCAAATAAAATACTATTCACAACGTTAAATATTTTTTGTTTAAATATTTTATGAAACAAAATAAGGAACTCTTTCAAGAAATCTGTTTTTTCTGTTCTATTATAATCTAAGTAGGAGGAAAAGTTGAATTAAATCACCTTCATTTTTGTTTTTCAATGTTGAAACAAAACTCGTATTAAAGATGTTGTTTTATTCACAAATCGTAAAATTCATACAAAAATAATAGTTGTTTTTATTCAAAAAAATTTAGGAATCACAAGTTAATGAATTTGATTTTACCCCATACTTCAAGTTCATCCAGGTGGAGAAAAGCACTATCTCGTTTGCCAGACATCGTTGCTTGACTCGTGTTACAATATTAATTGTCTTAACATCATTTACTAAGCAATGCAGAAATTTTAGAAGGAAAAGTGTGTTTTGCATTCCATCGTTAGGTTTATCATTTAAATTTTTAAGGTATATGATGAAAAAAGTTCTTTGAGAATCAAAATTCTAAGTCTATAAAAAAATTCTTATTCTCGTCACATATTTTAACAAAACAAAATTCGCATTGAAAAATATTTAGGTCTCCTTGAATAAGCCAAAAATTTTATTTTTTTAAGAAAAAGTATAATTCTTTTTTTAAAAAACATAAATTTAATAAAAATTTCTTTTGCCCTCAAAAATGTAAGGTAAAAATGCAAAAAAAAATTACGCATGAAATACAACATTTAGCTATCATTGAATTTGTATAGGAATCTTCATAAAGATTGGGTTGAAAACTATATGCACATTTTTAATGGAAATCAAGGTTTTCATGTTGATTCGAGAAGATCTACATTTACATTTCACACATGATATTTTTACCGTTGCTTCACGCCATAAACTTTACATTTTTGAAATAGGAAACTTAAATTATATTTTTACCGTTGCTTCACACCATAAACTTTACATTTTTAAAATAGAAAACTTAAATTATTTTAATGTTCAAACCTCAAGAAAAAATTAAAATTTTTGTTTTGGGGCTTAAAAAAGACAACTTTAGGCACATAACTATTTTTCAATTGGTTAATGAATTTTTTTAAAAAAAATATGTAGCCACAGTAAAAACATTTTATGAAATTTAAATTTCATTAAAAGAATTCATAAAAAAATTTTTTTGATACTTTCTTAACATGCAAACTTATGTTTAAATCTTTTCTTAACAATTCTTAAAGTGTTCGTATTTTTTATGAAAGAAATTAACATTAATGAAGATTATCCATCCCTTAAAAGCCATTTCGGTATTGAACGTCGGTTTTCATGTCTAACCACCAATTCGTCACCAAGGAATGTAAGAAGTCACAGTTTAAGGGCCTTACAGTTGAAGCAAAACGGTAATTTTAAACTATATACATCATTTTTCTGCGAAGAATTATCTGGGCCTTAAAGCAGACGAATGACTTAAACGTTATTAAAGTTATTAATTTTTTTAAAAAAATGCCGTTTTGCCGACATTTTTCCACCTAGTTAAAAATAATCAAAATCACTGCCTTATTTTCAGTTTTTGTGAATTTTTATGAGCCTAGGAGTATGTTCTTAAATATTAAAAAAAAATTAGATCACAAAGGCTTTTAATTTCCGCAAAACTGCGGTTTTTCTCCATACTGGCGTTTTGCTCCATTTTCAGAATAAGTATAGACAGCGCTTGCTTTAGATAGGTTAAACTCACAGCAATCATGAAAATTACATAATATTCACGAAAAGCCTCGTTTTATATGACAAAGAAGTCTTCCAGCAACAAAACATAATTTATAAGATAAATTTGTAAGTAAACACAATTTATGGAAAAACTAAAAATTCATAGGATAATTATTGTTTACCTAATTTAAAGCTTCACGTTTATTTTAATATGAAATACTACATNCCATTTCAACATAACGAAACGAACATCGTCTTCCACAGCGCGAGTCGACATCGGAACGTAAGAGAAGAGACTTATATCGTTATCTTACATCCTTGCGTGTCTTATATCGCTATATCGTTTTGCGCTCGTTGTCTTTACTCGACGGCTTAAATCAGATTTCTGATGCATCGCCTTGAATGAAAGTCGCGATATCGTCTTGCCGATATATGCGTTAAATCGATATGTCTCGATACATCGATTTATAGCCCAGTCCTATTCTTAAATATTAAAAAAAAAATTAGATCACAAAGGTTTTTAATTTCCGCAAAACTGCGGTTTTTCTCCATACTGGCGTTTTGCTCCATTTTCAGAATAAGTATAGACAGCGTTTGCTTTAGATAGGTTAAACTCACAGCAATCATGAAAATTACATAATATTCACGAAAAGCCTCGTTTTATATGACAAAGAAGTCTTCCAGCAACAAAACATAATTTATAAGATAAATTTGTAAGTAAACACAATTTATGGAAAAACTAAAAATTCATAGGATAATTATTGTTTACCTAATTTAAAGCTTCACGTTTATTTTAATATGAAATACTACATTTACAAATACACCGAAGAGCCATTATATTATGACCACCTTCCATCTATGACAATGGGCTCGCCCTGGTTTTCATGGTTTCTCGCTCAGGAGCAATGTTTTCATGGACATATTAGGACACATAATCCTCATAGAACAATCCCTGACGTCTATAAGCTACTTGAACATAGTTACAGACCAGGTTCACCCATTCATGACAACAGTTTTTCCTGCGGGGGATGGTATTTACCAGCAGGATAATGCACCATGTCATAAGGATCGAATCCTCATGTATTAGTTCGAGGAACATTCCAGTGACTTTCAAGTCATGTCTTGGCCCCCAAATTCACCTAACCTTAATCCAATCGAGCATTTGTGGTCCTACTTGGAAAACCAAATCCGTGCTGCCACGCTACCCCTCCAAATGTGAGGGAATTGCAGGAAAATTTGGTGAGCGCTTGGTACCAGATACCTCAGACTACCTATCAGCACCTTGTGGAATCAATGCCACGGCGGGTGCTAGCAGTTTTGAGGGCTAAATGTGGTCCTATATGCTATTAGCAGGGTGGTCATAATGTACTGGCTCTTCGGTGTATATAATATTTATAATTATGATAAAAGCAAGATCATCTGATAAAATGATAAAAACTTCTACTTTTAATTTTCCCTAATAAGAAACATTTCAAAATAACAGTAAATAATATTACAGCAAGTACAAATCTAAATATTTTTCAATGAAATCAATGCTTGTAACTTTAATAACCATTTTGTTTTAGCTTATTGTTAGTGGTAGCTAAAAACATCAGCAGTTGTTTTTTTTTCCAAGATTACAATATGTCATTTGCTTTTCCGGTAAAAAAAAACAGTAAGTGTCATTATTTTATTGGACTTTTAAGTGTAGTTAGAAAAATTCATACTTTGCCAGGTTTTAACATATTTCTTTGTCAAATTATAACATAATTTTATTCGTAGCAATCGAGTACCCCACGATTTTCCTAAGTAATCTAAAAATTGTATTTAAAAAATATTTTTTTTAAAAACTTATCACTATTAATTATTTCTTAAATTAAATTACTTGAACGTTTAAATGTTTGCGTTAGTACATCCAAGGCTAATACTCGTATAACTTACTGACATTCAAAAAAAAAAATATTTTGTAACACACTACACAAAATATACAACTTTTAAAAAATTTCCCTTCATGGTTAATTGTCCTTCTTCAATGAATACACTTATATAATTTTTCAAAATTCTTCTCAGAAAATTTTTAAAGAATAATTAAAAATTTAGGATTGACTTGCATACATACAACTTGTATGAAATGATAACATAATGATAACCTGTATGAATGATAATATAATGATAACTTATATAAAATAAATTCTTCTCAGAAAGTTTTCAAAGAATAGTTAAAAATTGATAATTGACTTGCATACATAGAACTTGCATGAAAAGTAACATTGATTTAATAGGAAATTCGACTGAAATTAAAATGAATTTTGAATAAAGTTACATCGGAGATCACAGAACAATTAACAAGATATTAGAACAGGGCAATTTAGTTCCAAAATATTTCTGGAAGAAAAAGTATGATGTTTATGAAAGTGGGTAACTAGCTAAAGATCCGGTAACTGACAATATTTCTAAATTTCATTAGTAATATCCTAGTGTATAAAAAAATATGTATGAAAATTATGTAGCGCGTTGACAAAGCAATTGTTTTAAAATTACCGTACAGTATAATAACATTTCTGACAAAATAAGAAAAAAACATGTTTTTGGTAAATAAAATTAAAATATGCGAAATTTAAACAATTCATTTTGTAATTTTTCCATTTAAATTGCGATAGTTTACCGGAAATTCTGGTTTTCAAAATTATAGTTCTTATTAACACAGATTTAGCAACAAAAAAACAGTAAACTTAATTTAAAAAATGGCTTTTGTGACATGCTCTAAAGTTTCATAATAAAATTACCAAGCTTTAATTGGGTACTTGAACTTCAAGAAGAAGATCACAAATACCCACACATGTGACCTATGACGTCAACGTCAGCTGATTACATATAAGCAAAATGGCGTGTTACATTTGAGCTAAGTTTCTCTACACAAGTTAGAATGCTAATTAACGTGAAATTAATTAAATACAGCGCTGGGTATCGCAGATCAAATTATTTGAAGTATAATTCTTTCTCATCTCCATCTTTTACTTGACTTAGAATGATTATTCGCTTACTCTTTTTAAAGCAGCGGTCATATATTTTTGTTTTGTGCACCTGACAACTTCGATGCACTAATAATTTGTTAATGTTCTACATGCCTTCACGCCTGTTTCCGTCTTATGTACACTTTCCGGGTCAGTTGTAACAGTTCATAAATTCAACTAAAACATAGTTAATTATACATAGTATCATAGTTGTGATATATTTCTTTATTGATCAAAATAGTAGTGATATTTTAGGAGTAAAAATAATAATGAGCAGGAACCTAAAGGGTTAAACTTTTAACTTTAAGGGGTTAAAAAATTTAATTTATGCTGTGAAAGGGGACAAATAAAATAATGCACATGCAACATAATATAAATGATATAGGAAACTATTGGTGGTTTTTAAAGAGTTGAGTAATGGTTTGTAAACATAAGATTATTTATTTTCAGCTGTTACAATCGTCCCTTTACTTATTGTTACAATTGTCCCCAAGACGCCATTTCAGCTTCATTTGTTAAAAACAATGCTAGTTAATTAGCAAAACTAATCTTTTTTTTTATTGAAATGTTAATTAAGGTGTCCACTTACATATTCGGTTACTAATTTTTATTTGTTTAAACAAAATTACTTTGTTACAATATAATATTCTGATACCAAAAAAAGTACTTGCGTGGCGCGAAAATATCTTTTGCGATGTAACTCTTTCAAAAGTACATAAAAATGGTTGCCATCAGGGGTGTACATGTAGATTTGTTAAATACACCTTGTGCGCCACCTAGGAACCAAATCTAGAACCCGACACTCGAAATTTTTGCTCTGTTACAATCGTACCCTGTTACAATTGACCCCACTCTCCCCTACTGAATCTGCTATGTTCAATAATTAAAATTGCTCTTATGGATTTCTGATGCATTTTCTTTAAAAGAAAAGTCCTTAAATTATTTTTTTTTTGCTAAAACTTTAAAGATGGCAAGTTTAAGCACTGTTTATTATTTGAAAAATAAAATAGATTATTATTTTTTATAAATAACTGGTTTAAAAGTAACGTAAGCATTTTTTACAACTCTGCGGATTGCTTTAAAATTTCTCATATTAAATCTATATAAAACCTACATATTATTTGAAAGCTTAGCTTTTGAACGATAAAAATAAATAGGAGTATAACTTGGAAAATCATTTTTATTAGGAGAAGTCTTTACAGTGACAAACCTTGCAATAAAAAAATATGTTCTTCAACTGAAGATTACTCGCTGCTAAATGTCGAATCTTATCATGCGCTGTAAGGATTTTGATTAAATTTCAATCATTTTAAATGTCTTAAACTTCATTTAAAGTTTCCGATTTGCATTCATGTGTTTCAATGAAATATTTCTTTTTGTTCATTCTATAATTTATATAAGGGTAGACTATATTTGAGGGTGCCCCTTGATTCTCGCCAAGTTGTGATTGCGGTTGATCGCCAAGCTGGGCGATGTTGAAACCCAATCGCGATTCTGATTGGTTTAGATTTCAGCGTTATTTTTAAATGTTCAACGGTATATGTAATTTAAGAGGTCCGTTAGTTCTACGTTGGATACCGACTGGTAAGGTTACGTTTGAATCTGGTCAATAAGATCGAAGGTATGTGGGCTGTCATAAAAAAGGAAAAAAATGTTACCGCTAGTCCGGTATTACAGACGCCATTTTCGAATCGTATTTCGTCGAATTTATGTGGCGATGGAAGTATACAGATTCAATTCATGATAAATTTAGACAGTATTTTACTGTTATTAGATAATTCTGTGCACCTGAATTTGAGAATATTCAAGCTTAATAAGGAAGTGAGTTATTTTCTTCCTTTTCTTTCTGCGCCTACTCCATTAATTTTTGCTTCGATTAAAAATCCTTTTTATTGGGTTTATTAATTTGGCTTACATTGGGTTCATTGCAAGTTTTGGCCGATGTTTTGTTGAAATTTTCCAATGTTTGCTTTATTGAAATATCATTATGTTTTGGCCGCCATTCCTGTTACCACGGTGTTCCGCGCAAGCAGGAATAGTGCCAAACATAAGTCGCTAATATCGCCAAGGGGAACCCTCAAGTATATTTTTCCCTTATATAATATAAATATTATATAATACATTAAATTATATTATAAAAGACCATCTCTATATAGCGGCCTTCCCTATTTACGACCACTTATGGGAATCTTGAAATTTTTCCACAGACTTTGTGTTTAAGGAAACCTTTAGCAGAAACCATCAGATTCTCTCCCAGTGCATCTGCACTAAATACGAAAAGGTCAAACAAGGAAACAGGAAAGCATATTTTTAAAAAAATATATTAACAAAACAAATAAGTAAATTAAACTGTATTAAAATATTTGTGTGAGGCTCTTAATTATAGAGCTCTTTTTGAATGTCTCTGAAAAAGATCTACAACCTAATGCTGTAGACAGAGTGCACTAACGACGATGGATGCCATTAATGATTTATTTTTAAAGTTGAAAGTTAAATTTGAAAAAAAAAAAATTTCTTTTTGAGAAAAAAATAAGCATCTCAAACTAACAACCTTCTTTTTATCGTTTCAAAGATAACTAATTTTTATGAAATAACTTTTAAATACAAGCATAAACAAAAAACAAAATTTTGCATTTATTTAAAATAGTTCTTTCTTAATTCTTTTAAAATTTTATAACCGTCGTTGAACCACAGACCCAATTATTGGGTTTACGACTTCTGAAGTTCAACTCTGTAGTCTTATAATTTTGAACCCATCCAGAAGACAAGAGAACTCTTAACTCAAGTATTGGGAGAAATTGGCCTTCATGGAGGACTTTTTGATGGAACTAACCCGCAATTGCGTTACATGCAGTTGAAGAACTCAACAACCTCCCACAGTTAGCCTGGCAGCAAGGGGTCTCTAACTCATAATCCGTCTACCACTAAGGATATTTCACGTCAGCACTGTGATAGGTGCAAGCCGGATGCGGAGTTCATATCGATCAGTCACCGCTGGGCTTCGAATTCGGTTCTTCTCATTGGAAGGCAAACGCTGTATCCCATAAGCCATCGTGGCTCATCTTTCATAATTGGTAAATTTGTTTTTACGCATAATTATATCAGCACAGATCACTTTCATCAAAGCTAAATTTTATTCATCGATTCGGCTTTCATGACGTCATCACAAGTGGTCTTTCCGCAGATTCAGCTTATCGTCATTATGACATTCTGAATCTGTTATGTTCAATAATTAAAATTGCTCTTATGGATTACTAATGCATTTTCTTTAAAAGAAAAGTCCTTAAATTAATTTTTTTTTGCTAAAACTTAAAGATGGCAAGTTTAAGCACTGTTTATTATTTGCAAAATAAAATAGATTATTATTTTTTATAAATAACTGGTTTAAAAAGAACGTAAGCATTTTTTACAACTCTGCGGATTGCTTTAAAATTTCTCATATTAAATCTATATAAAACCTACATATTATTTGAAAGCT
>NC_092205.1:13139452-13165569 GCF_043381705.1 Parasteatoda tepidariorum
CTGCTCGCTAACGCTCGCCAACCCCCGAGAATTGCTACGCAATCCTATGTGGTTCACGCCGTGAACCATGGCTCGCTGCGCTCGCTCGCCAATGAACACAATGTTCTAGCACAAAGACATAATATATTATCATCAAAGACATAGTATTTTATTATCAAAGACATAGTATTGTACTTATGTAGAAGAATTCTATTATTATTCTTATTGGCTTTTAAAAAAGTATATTGGCTATTTAGATTGTACATGGTGAAAAATTGGCTATTTAGATTGTACATGGTGAAAAAATCAAAACATTAGCTAAATGAGAAACGGATTAGCAAAATAAATTATCAAATACTGCAGTTACTCACCTAAATTCAACTAAATGTGTATAACAAATTAGTTAATGCTGGAAATTCTGAAAGTTTTAGAAAAAAAATTTATTATTTAAAAATATAAACTTTAAATCCTAACTTTTCCTTGTGAGATAATAACCCTCAAAAGTCTTTCATTTTCAAGAACACAAAAATTTGTTTTATCGCCAAATGAAATATTTTTTGGTGATCAGCATTATCAAAATCAATTTTTTTATTGATTAACATTTGTGATAAAGTACATAACATTTTAGAACAAAATAAGGATGTTATACATACAATAAATTAAAATGCATGGCTGTTAGCGTTACCCGAGAAATACCAGATGGAGGTCGCCATGCTGCATTTTGATTTTGGCAGTTCCGCTTGCCTACTGCCAATAGAAGTTGCAATTAAATTTTTTCCAAAAAACATTTTTTTCTGCAAAGCTCTAAGAAATTAACACTAAGTATTTAAAATTTCTTTGAAAACACAATTACAGATTTGGCATCTTGGAGCAATTACTGAAAGGCTGTCAAATGACTTAGCTCTTGACAGGCCAACATAAAGTTGCCCATGATTAAACACTTGCTTAGTCAATAATACTAAACTGATTTTCTCAAAAGTCTGACCTTGTGACTTATTTATAGTCATGGAGAAGGCCAGCCTAATTAATTCCTAATTGAGTTTAAATTAAATATTATCATGTTTTTAGGGCATGAATCTGAATTGAACAACCTGATAATGCTCACTCTGGTTATTGTTTCCGTTTTTAAAAGCGCTATATGTTGAGCCACCTCATGTGACATTCGCCTTGCGACATTTTTAGCAGCAATCATTGGTCGATTTTCTAACGTTGCCATTCGGGGCTTTTGACTGGTAATGAGGCTTTTTTTTGGTGCCGTGTAAGAGAAACATATATATAGATTGCAAAACTCTGTCTCATAGTAAATTTTACCAAAATCATCACTAAAACGCTTTGGTAAAAATTACCTAGCTTTACGGTATTTCCATAAAGCCATTAGAATAGTAAATTTTACCAGATTCCGGTAGTTTTGAAGTTATACTTCTTATGCGACTTCCAACAAGGTTGCGTTAAACGCTACATTTTTATATTTTTATTGGCCGGGAAATCACGTGGTAGGATCCAGTTTTCCCTCATTCATTTCCATATTGTTTTGGCTCTCACTAGCATAAAAATAATAAAAATCATAAAAGTATTGTTTTTGTATAAATATTTCTTTAGTTCGTTTTGATACCCATATAATTTAATAGGGTAGTATTTTTTATTTTCAAATTTAGTGGATAACAATTGTAAAAAAAGAGTGAAAACAATCCCATGGATAATGCGACGGATTTAAGGTTATGTCGAGGTATGTCTCTTGTGAATATCAATTGATTGTTAGGTTTTCTCTTTTGAAATTACATTATGACGCATTCACATACATTATTGATGCAAATACATTTTCCANCGTTGTTTAGTTTCATTTACACAAAGTATAAATCCTATTTGGATAATTTACTTTAAATTTGTTTTCAAAATCAAAATCATCGTCCCGCAGTGGACTGATCGTTAAGACATGGTTCCCAGCAGATTACCGAAGTCAAGCATCACTAGCTACGGTCAGTGTGCGGGTGGGTGACTACTTGGATCAATCTGCGTAGGGACCGAGGGTGTGCGGTATTGGTCCTCGTTAAACTGTTCTATCGCAAAGTGCTCGACTTCGCGTGCAGGTCGTCGGGCTACCGAAGCGAGGTTGTCATCCCCTCTGCAGAGAATCAAAATTGTGATGGCATGTCTTCGGATCATCCTCAGGGATGTTTCCCAGACCGTCGCCAATAGCCCATTGTGCAGCTCTAGTGCGACGTAAATGAACTACAACAACAACAAAATCATCGCAAATTACAGCTTCTGAAGAAAATTATAAGAATCAGATTTTTAAATTTCATATTATTACGACACAAACAGTGAGAAAATTGATACTACACGCATTTCATCTTTTGGGAGGTTTTCTTATTCTTGTTAATTATTTCATGTGAAGTTTTTCATCAAAATATTTAAAGTTTAGAGATCAGAATCAAATAAATAAGAAATTTAAAATTAAGTGTTAGAAAAAGTGTTTATAATGAGGTTGGTATTTAAATGTTGCATTGATACTATAAAAGCGATGACAAAACATAAATATATTAAAGCATGCAAAGCAATACATACAGGGCTGGAAAAAAGTATAAAGCCAAGCAAAAAGTCGCCAAATATGACTGAATATGCATATTTCTGTGCATGACAATTTTATTTTCAATCCACATGTTCTTGAAATCAAGACAAAATTGGCATAACCATTGAAAAATAACTTGAAAAAAGAGTATTAAGTCGATACTGTTTGAGCCATTTTCGGACATGAAACATGCGACTCATATAACAAGTAGCAAATCCGACTAGTATAAAAGCAGATTATAAAAAATTATGAAAAATTCTTACCAATTAACTGTAGCATGTGGATAAGCGAATTTTCCATTCACTTAAAAATTTCTCGAGATAAGGGATATACGTGAAAAGTAAAATTAACAATAAGGGGTCTTTGAACAGTTTCCCTGGCGAAACTGTTGAGACCTTAGAGGAGATATTACCGAGGAGATATTCAGAAAGAAGAGTCGACAAAAGAGTGTGTTTACTCAGGTTACGAAGACTTTTGTTTCTGATTGCCTAGCTTAAATTATTGTCTTTGCATCTAGTAATTAACTAGCATATTTGTGGTCAACTCCTCCTGGAACCATTAGGATTGCTACTCGAAAATACGATCATTAGATCAAAAGTTATCCAGGGTGTTTCATTTTTTGTTTTTCGTACAGTAGGGTAAACCAACCAGTGAAGGAACACTACCCAGTGAAGGAACATTTCATATATATTGATTAAAAATAAAAATTTATAAGTTTTTCTTTAGATTGATTGGTAACAATAGCTTACTGTCAAACAATAGGAAGTCATCTAGTAATGTTTTGGATTACCTGGTAGAATAGACTACTCTGGAAAAATGTTTGAATTTGTTATTATCTCTGCAACACCTTGTTTCTTTGAAAAAATTATAAGTTGAGTGTTTGTATTGATATGTTTGAAGTGGAATTAATTGGATGTAATAGTTTTACTTTTCTCACTGGGAAAAAAAGAATTCAATATATAGTTATTGAAGTTACGTTTTATTTTTTTTAAGCATCATAACATAATAAAGTACTGAGATAAGAGGGTCTTTACTAACTGGATCACCAAACGATGAAAAACCAGAGAAGGAATAAGTGTTCCTTTACTGAGTTTTTTTCTAAGTTAATGAAAATAAAAGATAAAATTAAATTTTTTTGCACCTTTAGTGATGTTCTGCATCAAAAGTATGTTGAAAATACGTAAAACAACTTCTAACCAGTGAGGGAACAGGCATGTTCCTTTACTGTGTATAGATTTCCCAGTAAATGAGCAGTATGTGTTAATATGTTGACACTTTAATTTTCAATTCATGATTACAAAAAAAAGTTAACATTTTCCAAGTATTTGTAGGTTATAATTTCAGGAATAGGCTTGTTTTTAAATATTTGTATAGCTTATAAATTCATAAAGAGCATTAAAAAAAACTAAAATTAAGTGTTCCTTTACTGGGTGTTCATTCACTGGTACGAACTATTCCTTCACTTGGTCTTCTTACTACTTGTTATTTGAACCTCCAAAACTTTAAAACAATATTATGTAAGTTCTCTACAATTTTTTTACATAATTTGTAATTACTAACAAATATGTTGCCACTGTCATTTAACTAAAATTACGAATTTCGAAATTAATATTTTTTAAAAGGCAAGCGAAGCTTAAGTGTTCCCTCACTGGTTAGTTTACCCTACATACGATTTTTTAATTTGATTAATAAATGTCAATCGCAGTTTTTTACGTTAAAATCAGAAATCTGTTTCAATATTACCAAGAAACCGAAATTTATTATTCATCCAAACCTTAGAACTTTAGATTAATAAGCTTTTTAGATTAATAATAGATTAATAATATAATTCTTTTAGATTAATAATATTTTTTTTCTTTCATATACATTGTGTATTACGAAGATGTCAATTGTCAAATTTACATTTATTTATTTAATTAATTTCTGCTTAGCTCTAATAATAAGCTTTCAATGATGTTTATGGAATTTTATTTAAACACAAAAATCATGTATTTTTATTAAATAACTTTGATTTATCTTTCGAAATAAAGAGGTTTTTGTTTCTAAGTTTATTTTTAATTTGACTTTTTTTATACGCAGAATAAAAAATAAAAGAATCATTGATTAAAGTGAACAGGAAGAAAAATGCCTCAAAAACCAACTTTAGCTTTATCACAGCACTCAAATAATTTATGTAATAATGATAATTATCGGCTACTCATTAAATGTATGTCTAGGTGACTAAACAAATTATTATAATTACCTCATGACTTTAAGCACCTCAAATATTTTAATCGTATATAATTAGTGCCGAATATGCAGTGCTTTACTTTCATCGAAAAAAATTTATATTTAAAAAGGCTACAAAACTTTTTTTAAGGACTATGTTTTTTTCTTTATTGACTTGCTTCAGCTTATCGTCATTATGACATACTGAACCTGCTATGTTCAATAATTAAAATTGCTCTTATGGATTTCTGATGCATTTTCTTTAAAAGAAAAATCTTTAAATTAATTTTTTTTGCTAAAACTTTAAAGATGGCAAGTTTAAGCACTGTTTATTATTTGCAAAATAAAATAGATTATTATTTTTTATAAATAACTGGTTTAAAAAGAACGTAAGCATTTTTTACAACTCTGCGGATTGCTTTAAAATTTCTCATATTAAATCTATATAAAACCTACATATTATTTGAAAGCTATAGGCTTTTAAACGATAAAAATAAATAGGAGTATAACTTGTAAAGTCATTTTTATTAGGAGAAGTCTTTACATTGAGAAACCTTGCAATAAAAAAATATGTTCTTCAACTAAAGATTACTCGCTGCTAAATGTCGAATTTTATCATGCGCTATAAGGATTTTGCTTAAACATTTTAAATGTCTTAAACTTCATTTAAAGTTTCCGATTTGCATTCATGTGTTTCAATGAAATATTTCTTTTTGTTCATTCTATAATTTATATAAGGGTAGACTATATTTGAGGGTGCCCCTTGATTCTCGCCAAGTTGTGATTGCGGTTGATCGCCAAGCTGGGCGATGTTGAAACCCAATCGCGATTCTGATTGGTTTAGATTTCAGCGTTATTTTTAAATGTTCAACGGTATATGTAATTTAAGAGGTCCGTTAGTTCTACGTTGGATACCGACTGGTAAGGTTACTTTTGAATCTGGTCAATAAGATCGAAGGTATGTGGGCAGTCATAAAAAAGGAAAAAAATGTTACCGCTAGTCCGGTATTACAGACACCATTTTCGAATCGTATTTCGTCGAATTTATGTGGCGATGGAAGTATACAGATTCAATTCATGATAAATTTAGACAGTATCTTACTGTTATTAGATAATTCTGTGCACCTGAATTTGAGAATATTCAAGCTTAATAAGGAAGTGAATTATTTTTTTCCTTTTCCTTCTGCGCCTACTCCATTAATTTTTGCTTCGATTCAAAATCCTTTTTATTGGGTTTATTAATTTGGCTTATATTGGGTTCATTGCAAGTTTTGGTCAATGTTTTGTTGAAATTTTCCAATGTTTGTTTTATTGAAATATCATTATGTTTTGGCCGCCATTCCTGTTACCACGGTGTTCCACGCAAACAGGAATAGTGCCAAACATAAGTCGCTAATTTCGCCAAGGGGAACCCTCAAGTATATTTTTCCCTTATATAATATAAATCTTATATAATACATTAAATTATATTATAAAAGACCATCTCTATATAGCGACCTTCCCTATTTACGATCACTTATGGGAATCTTGAAATTTTTCCACAGACTTTGTGTTTAAGGAAGCCTTTAGCAGAAACCATCTCCCAGTGACCGGGCAAGCATCTGCACTAAATACGAAAAGGTCAAACAAGGAAACAGGAAAGCATATTTTTAAAAAAATATATTAACAAAACAGATAAGTAAATTAAACTGTATTAAAATATTTGTGTGAGGCTCTTAATTATAGAGCTCTTTTTGAATGTCTCTGAAAAAGATCTACAACCTAATGCTGTAGACAGAGTCCACTAACGACGATGCTATTAATGATTTATTTTTAAAGTTGAAAGTTAAATTTGAAAAAAAAAATTTATTTGAGAAAAAAATAAGCATCTCAAACTAACAACCTTCTTTTTATCGTTTTAAAGATAACTAATTTTTATAAAATAACTTTTAAATACAAACATAAACAAAAAGCAAAATTGTGCATTTATTTAAAATAGTTCTTTCTTTCTATCTCAATTTTTTTTAAATTTTATAACCGTCGTTGAACCACAGACCCAATTTTTGGGTTTACGACTTCTAAAGTTCAACTCTGTAGTCTTATAATTTTAAACCCATCCAGAAGACAAGAGAACTCTTAACTCAAGTATTGGGAGAAATTGA
This sequence comes from Parasteatoda tepidariorum, assembly GCF_043381705.1. Taxonomy (NCBI): domain Eukaryota; kingdom Metazoa; phylum Arthropoda; class Arachnida; order Araneae; family Theridiidae; genus Parasteatoda; species Parasteatoda tepidariorum. The sequence continues at coordinate 13,146,350 of NC_092205.1, forward strand.
CCTTCATGGAGGACTTTTTGATGGAACTAACCCGCATTTGCGTTACATGTAGTTGAAGAACTCAACAACCTCCCACAGTTAGCCTGGCAGCAAGGGGTCTCTAACTCATAATCCGTCTACCACTAAGGATATTTCACGTCAGCACTGTGATAGGTGCAAGCCGGATGCGGAGTTCATATCGATCAGTCACCGCTGGGCTTCGAATTCGGTTCTTCTCATTGGAAGGCAAACGCTGTATCCCATAAGCCATCGTGGCTCATCTTTCATAATTGGTAAATTTGTTTTTACGCATAATTATATCAGCACAGATCACTTTCATCAAAGCTAAATTTTATTCATCGATTCGGCTTTCATGACGTCATCACAAGTGGTCTTTCAGCAACAAGAAAATTACACTCACAAAGACTAAAATCGGTTGCGAAAAATCATGTTTTTTTATAACACTTTGGAAGTCAAAGAAGGTAACCCCTTAGAGCGACCAACCTCCATTAACGGCCATTTTACTATGGAACAGAGAGGGCACTAGACCTTCGAAAAAATGGAATAAAATATCGTTGTAATACCGTTTAAGAAGTTAAAAACGTTGAATTCTTCGGATGGAGGTGAAGAAAATTTTTTTGTGGGATTCAGCAGATAAAGAATGAAGTGTAGAATCCATTGCAGAGTGGGATCCGTATGACGACACTTTTAATGTTATTGAATTCAACATGGATTATATTCTGGAATGTTTAATTGTTAGTAGCTTTCCTTTGTGGTTCAAAAGGTATCATTTTGAAATGCTCTTGAATAAATTATCTCTACTTTTCTTGGTAATTTATTTCTAAGCGTAATTTAAAATATTGATTAAAAAAAAAGACCTTCATATGTAAGCAAATATAATGAAAGAAAACTCAAAGATAATTGCATACAATACATTAAGAATAGTTATTGAAAATTCTAAGTTGTAGAAATTGATACAAAGTTAATCTCAGTGCCTTTAATGTATTAATATTTCTCTATAAACGAGTGACCGACTTTATTATCGGAGTATAAGTCGACCCTTCGATTTTCGTACAATTTTGGGGTTAAAATTTGTTGATTTATACACCGTTGTTAGACGGTAAGTTTTTTTTTTATTCATTCTGAAATTTAAAAGCATATTATTCTCTTTTTTATTATCACGATAATTGAGAAAAATTAGTTGTAATGTGACTTTTAGTGGTTAAACTAAGATATAATTGACCAACTGCACCTTCAATGTACAAGACTGCGCACCCCCACTTAATAATACTGAAACAATGTTGTAATATTAACAATAGCTTTTTTTATAAAACTTCTTAACAATGTCATTAATTTCAGAAAGATTATTTTTAATTGTTCCGAAAATAAAACAGAACTAAATCATTGTTTAAAACGTTAACAATCACATTGTTGAAATATATTTCTGTCATTCCAAAGCTTGTATTTGGTGCGATAACTTGAATTTTGTTCAAGAGTTATTTAAAAGCGATTTTGATTCCATTATGGAATATTTTCAACGAATTAAGCGATTTTTCGCTAATTTTTGCTGCTGTGGCAGCGATGGGGATGTTGATGATGGTGGCGATGATGATTTGGAGTTTCAGGTATATGGTAACATTTTTCATACAAACACTAACCTTATTAGCGTTCTGGCTAATCTAGCGTCTCAGACCGTTATTAGATTGGCCATAAATTACAAATGATACAATGCCAAATAGTTGTGGTTAGCTTTGATCAAAATTTTGTTATTGAAACAGAAAGTGGTTTGACATGGGCATAGATCAAGTATAATCGAGTGGTTCTATTCTTTTTTATAATCACTTTATGACTCTCGATAAGTAAGGTTTATTTTTATAATAAAAATATTTTTCTATTCTTGTACTTATATTTATTTTAAAAAAGTTTTTAATTTATACTTAAGGTAAATTGCATCTCAATTCTTTTAATATGCATCGATATCTTTTCATACAATTGGTGTAATTGAAAGATAAAATATTTGAAATGAATTTCTTCTTACTTTTAAGTAATTTTTCCCCGCTATCTGCAAAAACATAAAAAGAAAATAAAAATAAAGCACAAAAATAAGAAAGGTAACGAATTGCAATTTTGTACTCTTCTAAATTTCAAATACAAGCAAACTTCAAATTATTATCATTTAGCAAAATTTTTTTGATCATTTTCATGCTAATGTAATCCTGATGAAAAATTATTCTTTTTGATTTGGATAGTTCCGATTGCATTCATGAAAATTCTTATTGTTTTTTTCTCGTATAAACTTCTACAAAACTAAAGCAAAATGTCAACTTTGTTTCATTTTTCTTTCAGTCAAATAATTTTGCTGAAACTTTTAGTTGTGAGGAATCAATTGATTCGAGTGAGGAATTTACATACAAAGATGGTAATTCACTATTTTTCTTTATATGTCTGTTAATAATTTAATAATCCTTAGTAAAATTTGAATACACAAGCAGCTTGCAAAATAATTAGTTGCTCAAATCATAGCATAATTCATTTTTAATATTAGGGCCAAGGAATATGTATATATATACACTTTCCCTTGACTGGTATCAATAACTGGCCCGAAAAATTCTTGAGAAGACAATAGGAAATCTCACCAACTGCTCTTTGAAATTTTGTATTTCGAATAAGCATTATGTGAATAATGAGGAAAAGACAACACTGTAGCAAAAAACCTATATCTGCATCATTATCTACTGCTTTAAATAAAAATGAACATCATCTTGCTGCTAAAGAACTTCATCGCGGTTAGCCCAGGGTGGTTTATGAACAGTGCGGTGAGGTGGACATCATGTCAGCTTATCATGATTATCGAGATTAGCTTTCAAGAATAAAATCATGGTTCATAATTTATTTTCCATGGCAAAATATCAAGTAAAAAAACTTAGAAACAACTGCTTAATAAACCCAAATCATTGATTGTATTTTTTGCTTACATTTTCAATAGTAAATGTAGAAGAATACTTCAATTTAATTCATATAGAAAGATAATTCACTAATTATATCTTACCAAATTGATTGGTTTAAAAACCATGATGATATATATCAATTATTCCCCCTAATAGGAGGGAAAGGAATGCAATACCCAAAATCATTTTCTATTGATATTGAGCATTTAATTTCACAGAGTCAATTTTAAAAAAAAGATAGGCGAATAATTGCAGTGACATATTATTTAAGTCTCTCTGTGGAAATATATATTTGTCTGCAAATTACTTTTGTAATAAAATTAAAATTACGAATGAAATTAATGTCATCAATAAAATTGAGATTAATATTTTAAATTCAAATGATTGACGCGAAAAAATGTCTACCTTTCAAGACAGACATATTTTTAGGTATTATGATTATTAGTATGATTTCTATGTTTTGCACTCGTTAAAGGTTTTTCTTTCATTTCTTTTTATTTTCAAAAAAGACATCAGCGTTGAGTTGAGTTCGAATGAAGGAACTAAAGCTGATGTTATTGAAAGCGATGATGACTTAGAAGTTCTTCCTGATGAAGAACTATTTGACATACTTGGTGTCAATGTGAGACCAATGTTGGTCGATGAAAAAGAACCGTCAATGGCGGATAATTTTGTCAGTTTGGGAGAAGTGCTGACGGATGAGGAGCTACTTGATATGCTTCATNTTATTGAAAGCGATGATGACTTAGAAGTTCTTCCTGATGAAGAACTATTTGACATACTTGGTGTCAATGTGAGACCAATGTTGGTCGATGAAAAAGAACCGTCAATGGCGGATAATTTTGTCAGTTTGGGAGAAGTGCTGACGGATGAGGAGCTACTTGATATGCTTCATGTCAACTTAAAATCGATGTTGACAGATAAAACTGAGGAAGCATCTGTGGAAACTTTTGCTCTTCCTGGAGAAATATTGACGGATGTAGAATTGCTTGACATGCTTGGTGTCTTTGTTGGGCCAAAGAAAATTTTAACTGTGACTCAGAAAGAGCAATCTTTATCTGAGAAGGAGGTTTGCATTTCATGTGATCCGAATGATCCTATTGCTCAGGTCACTAAAAATATTGGCTTCATCATGGAACATCTAACAGATGTGCTTATTGATGGTAAAAAGAAAGAGAGCATGTTAGTGGACATCAATGATCCTAAATTTGATGATGTGATAGACAAGTTGGAGCTTACAAACCCTTGCCAAATAGCATATTTGGACTTGATTTTTGATGTCTCTAAAGAGATTTTGGTGGATTTATATCAGTGAGTAAAAATTTTTTTTAACATTTCTTATTTTAGAATAGAAAGGCTTGGATCAATAAAATAATACATTTCACTTTCAAATCTTTTTGGAAAATGATTTTAGTGCAAAATGCTTCAATTTTCATCAAAGAAATAAAATGTTTCTCTGCATTGAGATCTTATCCAGTAAAAGTAGTGTAAAGCTCTATATTATTTGTCTGGAAGAACTACTAAGGGACAATTGGGTATGAAAATATTACTGCTGAAATCGCCCCAATCTCGCAACTAACTTAAAGGACGTGGCTACTGAAGCTCTTTACATCAAAAGAGCTGACATATGCACCACAAGAGCACATTTAGAATTAATAATAAAATATTTGTTAAATAACCATTATTTATAGCATTTCTTATGCTCGGCCACCTTTCTTATTTTTAATACTTAAAAATGTATGGTTATGAAGTCAAAAAGTACAGGGCCACAAAAAATTTCTTGAAAAAAAAGTGAAATTATTTTTGAAAAAGAACTTTAATTAATCATAGCATAAATCGTTATTTTTATTTTAAAAAAAATTGAAGACAAATGGATAACGAAAACACGAAAATTAGGTCTCTCGTATTAAAAATATATTTATGTGTTCTACTGCTCTACTTAAGTTTAAGATATTTAACTTTTTGAACATACTTGTCCAAATTGGTTGTTGTAATGAAAATACAATACAGGGTTACGATAGAAATGAAAAAGAAGAAAAAACATTGTTATAATTGATTCATACATATTTTCAAAGCTTATTCTGTAAGATAAATTTGGTAGAAAGCAGGCGTACTGAAACATTAAGAAAACTTTCCGCACTTGGAGACAATCAGCAATGTCAGCACTCCCTTACATTCCTCGTAACACATTAAAAATGTTTTATTTTATTTATAGATTTGAACTATGTCATGTAGTTAACATTATTTAGTGACAATTATTTAATATCTCTTTAGAGAGACACAAGAAGTGCCTCAACCATGGCTGAAGCCCAAAAGGTTAGCTCCAAAGCCAGCTTTCCCATGCGATAAAAATAAAATGTTGCCCGTGCTTCAGAAGGAAGTGGAAAAAGCTTTAGGGCTCATACCAAAACGTGAAACATATGCATGGGAAAATAAGAGACCTCCATGGTCAATTATGAAACTGGGCTGCATGGAGAGAGATCTTGTGGATTATATTTTAATAGATGAGATCAAGCAGGAAGAGCCAGATTGGATCAATTATGATCAAGAGGAAGTAATGGTTAAAACGCAAATAGCTGATTCCATATTGGAATTATTGATAGATGATACCATTACAACTCTGAAAAAACTCGAGGAAAATATGAGTGGTCAAACATCTGGCTTTCCTTGATTGGAAGAGTGTGTTGTGGCATATTATGTTTCCATGTTTAAATGGACTTGATAAACGGACTGGAACAGGACTTGATTAATGGATTGGAACTGGACTATAAATATTAAGATCAAGATTAAGTAGCGGTCAAGTTCTAAGCGACCGATTTCTTACTTGATCTTTTGATAATTGCTACTCTTGCAAAACTGGAAGAAAGCACGAACTGGTAAATATTGTATTTTCTTTGATTTGAATGGTGTGTTGTGCTTAATTATGTTATACATTTTTGTTTTAAACTTCCTAAAACGGATGGAGTTAATATATCAAAAAATAAATATATTTAATGATGGAATTTCATATTATCCGTATAAAATTGAAAAGTAACTGCTAGTTTATTATTGCTTATCCTCTCAGGTGATGTTCTTTGGACACCTGATTTTCCCCACACTTAATTTAGTTGGAATAGCCAACAACCATTTTATTTTATTTTATAACCGACGTCAAAAAGTCGACCCAATTTAGGTTTTACGACTACAAATATTCAACTCCGAAAACTTGTTCCTTGAACCGAATCTAGAAAACAAGAAAACTCCTGGATTAAATATTACGAGAAATTTGCTTTCGCATTGCGTTGCATTGTGAGGAAAACCATGGAAAAATATCATGGTTTCTCTGACGGCAAGGGGATTCTAAACCTATGATCTCTCTGAGCTACCACTGAGGATATTTTACGCCAATTTTGTTGTCGGTTCGATCTGGGTGCGGAATTCGTATCAACTGGCCATCGCTGGGAGATAAATCCGGTTTACCTTATTGGGAGGCAAGAGCTCTATCCCCTATGCCACCACGGCTCTGTCAGCAACCATTAACAGTAACAGAATATAAATAAAATTGCACATGGATCTGAAATATGAATAATTTTGAAATTCATGGCGTTGACTCATGTTTCAGCCTGTTAAGAAAATTCAAGTTCTCTTAAAGGTTATTAAATATGCAAGTAATTATGGTCTTCAGAATTAATGAAAGGAGCAGACTCAAAAAAAAATTTCAATTATTTAAAACTATCAGTTTTATTTTTAATTCTTAATCATACTGTACTTAGTCAATTCTTATTTAATTTAGTAAAAAGTTACTGAATTTAGACCACTTGATTTAACATTTGAGAGTGCAAAACAAATTGATAGGCAAGGATAGAGAGGAACTTTTAATTACAGAGTTTAATAAAAAATTAATGATAGAAAAAATATTCTTAAAAATGCTCTCCTCTTTAACTGTTGCAAAACTGGTCAGAGAGACATGTAATATAAGTAAAGAACTCTTTGTTGTTGCTTAATAACGTGTAAATAAGTAGATAAATCGCCTCTGCTTTCATCAAATAATGCATTGTAAAAAACTGATTATCTCTATTTATTATCTTCTTTAGATTCTAAAGATTGCATAGCTACAGAAAATCTTTGAGTGTCTAAAAAAAAGAAAAAGAAGATGAAATTCTGAATCTAAAAAAAAAAATTAAAAAAATGACATTCATATAATTAGAAGATTCATCTCAAAGCTCCAAAAGATTATTTCAATTTAATAAAAAAAAAATTATCATTAACCATACTATTGTAAAAAAAAAAATCAATATATAAATTGAAGAAATAAAAAAAACAAAAAAAAATAAATCTGACTCTGTTTCTATTCTCGGTTTTAAGTTTCAAATGAGTAGTTAATTTAGTGCTTTTCTATTTCGCTCATCCAGGAGAAAGAGTTGTCAATACAAAATAACCAAGCTCAAGTAAATTCAACTGTTTTTATTATTATTATCATTTTAAGTGACAACCACTTTGGGAAGATTTCCGTATCGTGATCTGCTGCAAATAATTGTCAAGTCTTGGAAACTAACGAGTAGAAGCTTTCGAAAACCTTAAAAAAATATTTTTAAAAACCAATTTCAATGATATAACTAGTAGCCTACCCTGGGTAAACTTCTCTACACTTTTTGAATAAAATTACAAATTTAGAATCCATTTTCAGCGACATATCACAATACGTAAGTATCGCCAGCATTTTTAATAATTAATATAAAATAAGCAAAACATCTGAAATTAGCCAACCCTGGGGAAGCTAATCTACACTTTTTGTAAAAAGAATTGCAAATTTAAAATCCATTTGTAGCACATATCACAATAAGGAAATATTACCGCCATTTTTAATAATTAATATAAAATAAACAAAATACCTGAATATACTTTAGCCAGCGAAATGGAAAAGAATTGTTATGTTATTATTCCTTAAGTATTCATAAAAAATTGCTAAGTGATCAGTTTAAAGTTACAAAAAATGACTATTTAAGGAATGGTCAGTTAATACTTATTATTGTGGTTTTGACCTTATTCAGCAACTAACTTTGTTAGTATAGTATTTTGTTAAACAGAAGGAAAAAAGTTCGAAAGGATTAAAGTTAATGAAAAAGTCAAGTTTTTTTTTACTTACTTTTAAAGGAACGAAAAAAAAACATTACCAATAAAACTCATGAGTTTGTTCTCAAAATATATAATAACAAATATCTACAAATAATTGGTGAACAAACTGGTGAATTAACAACAAATAATTGGTGAACAAAAAGGTCACAGAAATCTACGAAAAGAGTAACATATTTATTCTTATGATACAAAAGTATAAAGAAATTATGATAAGAAAGGAATGAAAATGGTGCATCTGAATGTATGTTACATGTTTTTCAGTTATATGCAGATTCTTCAAAACGCTTTAACATTTGCTAGTTTTGAAATTGATTTTATGTCTGCGCCAAATGCTTGGAGTTTTTTTTCCTAGCCAACTACGTTTGGTGCATTTTTATTGTCCTTACTTTTGCCACATGCAGAAAAGAAAATCTAATATTGTAATCCTATTAAATTCGAATTCTCTTGTATTACGGTCATTTTCCTAATGCAAAACATGCATTTCATAAATATACAATTCATTAAATATCTGCTGAAATTCTTAAATAACCGCTGAAATAAAATATATACCTCACAATTTAAGATTTCTTCAACTATTATTAAATAAAATAAGAAAAAATAATAAATATTTATTACGAAATATTTTTTCGTGGAACTATCTCTGAATGAACGAATTTTATTATGGCGTTTAAAAAAGTTTCCATTGACTTAAAAAGTTCTCGAGATATGGCGAAAAATCCAAAAAAGTAAAATTAACTTGAAGGAGTCCAAACTTTGAACCGCTTTTCCAACCAAACTATTGGAACCATATTTCCCAAATTGCGGTATCCCCCTTAGCTTTGGGGCTCAGTAATCCAAATCTTTCGAAAAAAAGGTATTTTCAAGGAAAGCATGTTTATGTGTCTGCTTTCATAACTTTAAATATCGCCTGTTCTAATTATTTACATATTTGAGTTCACCCTTCTAATTATCAAGTTTGAGTCCTAGAAATTGAAGATCCGGACATTAGACCAAAAGTTATTCAGGGTGATCCATTTTTTGCGCACTGTACAATTAAATTTTGAGTCCCTTGTTTGAATTGTAATTCTATTTCTGTTCGTTCTAAAATTCAAGGCCTTTAACTCTAATTACCCAAGTCAAACCTTTTAATGGTTTTCCATTGATGAACCAACATAACCTTGATGGTAACCTTCAGTAATTGACTCTTGAACCATTATATTTTTGATGCCAACCAACATAAGTAACCATCATGCCAATGTAGGAATTCGTACTGCTCCATGATGGTCCAAGATAAGAATAGAAACTAGTTTTGATGGTTTGTTTATGCTGAACTATCAGAAATTTTCACCATAGATTTTCAGAAATCAAATGTTGGAACGATCACGAACAACTATCATCCCAATGTAGGAATTCGAACTGATTTATGATGGGCCAGAATTAAAGAAAAAAAACAAATTGTTTTGATGGTATATTCATGAGAACCAGGAAGAATCCCCGTTTAAAATGATGGAAATGTATAGTTGCAACTATCATGGACCATCATGGATTGCTGGTTCATGAAAATCAAATTTATCTTAATGGTTAACTATCATAGTATTAAAGTAGCATCTTCCATCATGGAATGATGGAAATTTGTCGGCATATCAAAAACTATGAACGCATAATAGAAAATGTTGGATGATGGTGACCATCAGATGATGTTGGACCACATGAATTGCACTGAAACGAACATAAACCATCAAAATGTTTTGATTGGACCATCAAGAATTTTGACATAGGTAGGACTGACAACTCGCAGGCTGAACCCTATTGCATTATCTTTTGTTTGAAGACAAAATGAGATTAAGAATTGCTAATACCTAAAAACTAGCAGGAAAGGACTATATGTAAAAAGTATGGACAAGAAATTGTGACTAACCATATTTCATATCCTATAGTTTATTTGAATGTTAATTTAAATATGCTTATTTTTCTGGAGCATTAAATAATATCGGAAACAAACAACCTATCTATTGCTTTTGACTCATGCTTGAATTAAAATGGGAAAACATCGAAGCTCGTTTTTATGGAAAAATCAATATTTTTCATAACGAATAACTCTTCTAGTTCGCATCAATTTTTTTTTTTTTTTAGCTTTGCACTTTAAAAGTAAAAATTATATATTTCTTTTGTTACTGAAGACCAATAACACTCAAATTTACGTAAATAGAAATAAGGAAAAAATTTGTCGAATTTAATTAATCTAGAGGGCGTATTAGCATTTTTTTTTAATTTTTAATGTTAATATGCATGAAGCATTTTTGAAAATATTTCAATTTATTATTATTTACAAATTTGATTTTGTGTGAATTTGTGTATCCAAAAAATACCGACTGCGACCTTTGGGAGATATACTTAAAAAAAAAAATTATTTTTTGATTTAATATTTACTATTTGTTTTGAAAAAAGCATTTTTTTTTAAATGCATTTTGTAACATAAATAGAAAAACCTACTTTTGAGTAAAAAAAAACTGATGACAAAGAACGAATTTATTAGCAAACAAATCATGATTACTAATTAATATTCTTTCGATAATAGTTTCATGTTTTGGTTTTTTCTTCTTCTAAATATATGTTTTAACCATAAAATATTTATTTGTAAAAGTTAAATAAGGATTATTTCTTTGACGTTGAAAAAAATTACAAACATCAAAAATACCTTAAGAATATGTTTTGAAGTAAAATATCTCGCCAGAGAATTGTTAAAAAAAATTATTTTTATCATTATTTTATATGCTTAAGCGTGACTTGATTTAACATTGAAATTAGTATAATATTTCAAGGCAATTTTTTGACCATGCTTTTTGCCATTGCTCAATGTTGAAATATGAACTATATAATTATTTCGGAGAATTTCCCAAAAATTTTATGTTTCTTTATAATTAAAGCTAGTTTAAAAACCGTTGTTTTTAAAGGGTAAAATAAGATCAGAAATTAACAAATCTATAGTAATCAATATTACGCAACCATGCGCAAAACTAGTAACTATACCGATGCAATTATATCAGCTAAAATTATTTCATTTCCTTAATGTTATAATTTGTTACATTTTTTAGAGGTTTTACGCTTCAAAAATGCTTTTTAGTTCAACTTTTAATATAAAAGTTTACTGTCACTCAGTATTATATCCAGCTTCTAAAATGATGATATTGATTATTGATAGCATCCAATACCTTTCTTAAACAATTTTTCCTATGATTTCACTCTCTAGTAAATTTCTTAATTTTTTTTAATTCAATTATCGTTAGTTTTTCAATATTTAGGATTATATAAATACAATTCTAAATACAGGTTTAACGAAAATAACCACGCAGTTTCAGATAGTTTTTAAACTACTAGTTATATGGGTTAAAGTGTAGAATCATGGACCCCTTGCTCTAGCCACAAATTTTAATTACAAAATTTTACTGAAACTCTGGTTACTATGATACTCTTTTCTTGCTGTCTCTGCTTTTAATGACGTCAACATCTGGTTATCATAATTTCTATTTAGCTTTGAGTGATTGGTTTTTGGTTTATTTTCATATGTATATACGTACAATGTAATGTTTTCAAATCGCCAAATATCAGAGGGACCCCTGATTCTACACTTTAACTGTTATATGATTTCATTCCAAGTTTATTTTGATTGTGCTCACCTGACATAATGAATTAAAAATAAATAATCATTGTGAAACGAGCAATAAACTTCATTTTTAATGAAACAGAACTGTAAGCAAACATCAATGATATTATCTTTCTGACAATTCAAAAAACAAAGCTGTACCAAAATTAAAATTTCATTTTTTAAATGTTCCTAAACTGACTGATTTAACTTTTCGAAAGATTTTTAGAATCGGGGATAAAATTGACCCTTGCACCAGAAGTTCAAATTTAATGACCGTAACGCAAATGATTCTAAAATAATATGAGAGAAACACTCAGAGATAAACTCTTCTTTTTATTATTTTAGATTTTTTTAAAAAACTTCATATTCAAAACCAGATGATTGCATAACTTAGAAAAGAAATTATTTTCCATATCAAAAGATTTTCCTTTCTAGACAAGAATTTCTAATTTTCCTTTTACTGTTCAAACATTTTAATTGTAGATTATTTCAATTAATTTTCAAACAATCTGATATGAGAATGTCAGATTGTTTGAGAATTCGGAAGACTGTTTCATTTATTGTGTTTATTCCGATAGTAAGGGAAAGTCTTCCTATTTTGGATGCATAAATACAAAGATAATTGCCGAAACTATAACGTTTGATATTTACAACGATCTACAAATTAATACAATAGCTATAAATATAATTAATTTCAGTTATTAAATACATCATTAACGAGGAGGAAAAATTTATACATTCATTGTATCTTCAATATCAAAAAATATATCGAACATCATGATTGTAAGTAAAGTTAAGTTGCCCTAGCCACGCGCAGTTCACATTCATAAAAAAAATAAAAAATTGATGCATGGGAATTCTTTGGCTTTGCGTATCACTAGTTCATATAATAATTGCCTGCGTGGCTGCCAAGTGACCGATCTGTGAGCCTGCCTGATTGCGAAGCTAATGGTTGTGGAATCGAATCCCACTCAGGGTTTCTCTCTGAGTGTTGTCCTCTGATGTATGAAAGAGGCCAACTATATGAGTGTGTATATCTGAAGCCGTGTGGTGTGGGTAATTTTGCGCACCTGTGCGACGTAAGTTCACAGATGCTTAGGTTCACATTAAATAAGCAACACTTCCGCCATATTCCAAGCCGAAGTGCAAGTATATCTGTGCCTGTCGTTAGAAAAAAAATGCATAGAAGCCTTGGCAAAGTGTTAATGTCATAATTTCTGGAAAATGAGGTTACCGTGCTTTAATTTTCATTTAAAACACCGGGTCAGAAAGAATTTTTACTGTTTTGTGATTTAATGGCAACCATGCAAGAAATTGGAATTATACAAATAAAAAAGTGGATTATTCACAATTTAACAGTATTTTTAAACAGTATTTTATTTTGAGACTGAACAAAATGCTCGATTTATTTGTAGATTTTTTAATTATTCGCGTTTGACTGCAACGAAGAGTAAATTAGTGTTAAATATGAAAATAAAAATGAATAAATGGAATGCTTTAAGTAAATAATCAGTCATAATTCACTTTTATACGAAACATTTAAAATTAAATAGTAGAACAGGAGTTTTTTTAAATTCAAGCAAGCAAATATTGGTCTATTTTGGTAACGTAAAAAATTAAAATTCAGCTTTCATTCATTCATTAAAAAAAAGTGTAGAAATTTTTTTTAGAAAAATAAAATTTTATTTCATTTATTATGCAAACTAATTCCCTGTGTCATTTTTAGTCCCGAAGAATATTTATTCCAGTCTAAAGAGATCTGATAGAAATCAATTAGAAATCACGATCCGTAGTCAAATGAAGTAGACTTTAATCTACACGTAGACGATTAACAGAAATAAATCATCATTAACGCTACTCAAGAAAATGTCTTTTAAATTGCTACCGGCTATATTTAGCATTATAGCTTTCCTTTTCATCATTACAAGTGTTCGGAACCTACTTAAGTGCTCAGTTCCATGCAAATGCATGGTTAGTGTAATTATACCGCCAACCATACGCAATCATTGTACTAATCGCATCAAAACAACCACTCTTTTTACACGGATTCACACAAATCAAGCCAATTTAAACAGAAATAGAACTTTGAAACAACACTTTGTAGCCACTGATTTCCAAAATGGAGGCATTTTTTTATTTTATCGGTCAGTGCTTCGGGGGAGAATATTGAAAATAACGTAATATTTCACGCTACCGTGGTTTTAATGTGGAAAATCGGAAACTAAGATTATGATGATGTAGTTGGAATTATGGCAAAGGGAAAGTTATGAGTGAGTCAGGAAGGATAGATGTTGATGTATCCTTCTTCCCTCACTGTTACGCATGCTTGATTTTTGCAACCAAAAGGAATTTTCCTCGCCTTATTTTTTTGATCATGTTTAATGTTGAAAGCATGACGAGAAAGTGATTTTTCAGCTTTAATGATTTTAGTGAGTATGTGGATTGTTGAGAAGTTGAACTCGTGTTTTTTTGTCTTAAAAGTTTCAAGAGCCTGCGTTCTCTTATAATGCCAGTTTATTTAATTTACGAACCATTAAAAGATAATTATGATCACTAAATTTTAAAAAAAATCAGGTTAGAACGATCTAAATTAACGAAGGGAGAAAAGGAAAAAAGCAGGAACTAAACAAATGCCGATTAGTACTGTTAATTCTAATGACACCTGGACAAGCCAAACTAGCCAGCTCTTAGCCTTTTGCTAATTAAGCCAGGAAGGTAGGTCTTTTGTTTGACAAGGGAGCACCGCAAAGGTGAAAATACGTCTTAGCTCACAACCCCACAAATAGAGGGCAACACAACTCATTTTATAATTTTATAACCGTCGTTGAACGGCCAACTCAATTTTGGGGTTTACGTATACTAATGTTAAATTCCTCAGCCTTGAAATTTTAAACCCTATCCAAAAGACAAGGGAACTCCTATTTCAAATTAGGACAGATTTGCCTTCGTGGAGGAAAACGCCATTCGATTTTTTTTAAATAATTTTTATTTTATTTTATAACTGTCGTTGAACAGCCGACCCAATTTTTTGGGTTTACGGCTGCTAATGTTCAACTCCGTAGCCTCGTAATTTTGAACCTAGACCATAAGACATGGAAACTCTTGGATTAAGTATTGCGGGAAATTTGTCTTCGTGGAGGACTTGTTGACGGAACCAACCAGCATTTGCGTCACATGAAAAGGAAAAATACGAAATTCTCCCACGGTTAGCCTGACGGCAAGGGGACTCTAACCCATGATCCGTCTACCACTGAGGATATTTTACTTCAGCACTGTGGTCGGTGCAAGCCGGATGCGGAATTCGTATCGAAAAGCCATTTCTGGGATTCGAACCCGGTACACCTCGTTAGAAGGCGAACGCTCTATCCCCTGAGCCATCACGGCTCAACAACATTCATTTTTTTTAATATCCGTCGTTGAACAACCGTCCCAATTTTGGGTTTACGACTACTAATGTTCAACCCCGTAGCCTTGTAATTTTGAACCAATCCAGAAGACAAAGAAGCTCCTGGATCTGTACCCCCAGAGGTATTGATTTGTGATGGGAACATGGAGGACTTTGCGACTCGACAGATTTAACGTGCATCAGTCACCATTTACTACACGGGGAGTCTTCGGCCTGCTGGGATCGAACCCACGAACTCTTGGACATGGACCCAGTACCCAACCAACCAGGCTACGTCGGCCTTAACACCATTCATTTGTCTTAAGGCCGCTTCCTCATTTTAAATGTAGATCTTTTGGGGAAGAGAATTTTATTCTGATCCCTGTACCCATAGTACTGCTCCGCTCAGCTGTCAGATTTTACAAGCACGAACATCGTATGTAACATGAGGGTGCTGGCGTAATCGAGAATTGCACGCCGGCCTCTTTGGACCAGAGTTCGATTCTTTAACTATTGGGCAACCACGATCAACGGTTATTACTAATTTTTAGAATAGAATTTATCAGTTGTAATTTTTGATATCCGAGTTAACTCGTATTTTTTTCTCTCTTAAAAGACTGTTTTTAAAGTAATTCTGCCTCTTCTGGAAATTTCGAAATGTTTTGAACTTTAATATCGTTAAAATTTGACGTTAATGTGTTAAGAGTTGCGTTTGCAGCGACCCAGGCCCATAGAGCCCATACGCAAAAAGTTTGATTCCTCAATCGCCACGAAGCAACCCAGCAACAGCACTCGAGGACCCAGGAAAGTAGACCAACCTTAATATGTTAATCCAAAATTACTACTAACTGCTACTACTATGATAAGTCCATATAATATTGCTATGATTGCTAAGTTGAGCCATGCGTACTACTTTGTACTTATTGGAGTTGATTAAATGAAACTACGGTTCAACTAGAACAAGAACATGATTCAATATAACACCTTAGGTTGCAACAAATTTCAAAAATATCAGATCAAAGTATTGATATTGTTCCTTGTTATTCAATTTTTGTGGAAAAAAATTTCAACAAAATCCATTTGCTTTGATATTTATGAATTGTAAAATAACCATTAAAAAAAAGGAAGACAAGCAGTTGTAGTAACTTATTCTCCGGAATTTTTCAATAAAAAAAAAAGAATTTTTTTTTTTTAAAGAATTTGACATGAAGGAAAATGCTTCCACATTTCTTTAAAAATTCTCTGTAGATGAAGGAACATTTTTACAATGTATAGAGTACACGAGTGTACGGTTTTAAAGTTTTTATTCATCATCTAATCGGAACTTAATGAAAACAAAACAAATAGTCTTTTTGTTAAATATGACTTCTCATTTTTTAATATATAGATCCCCTATTATTCAATATTTTGCTTTTTAATCAACTAATCTGGAAAAACTTTAACTACAAAGAAAAGCATTTACCATTAAATGAGGTAATCGAGAAGAAATTGTTAACTTGTGAAAAAAATAATAGTTATACTTAGTTTCATAACCATTGGAGTGGTAAATTCAAGTGATATTTCCTTCATTTTTATCGTCATGCAACGCAAAAGTGGGTTGTGTTTCCTTCATAAAGATAAGTATGAAAATGAGTTTACTTCAAGATTTAACTTCTAAGTTTGAGTAAAAATGACAAGATTGCGGAAGTTATTATAATTTCTTCAAACTCTCTAAAATATTTTATATAAAAAAAAAACTAAAAATTTTTGCCATTTCAGAAACAAAAGTAATATTTGTAAATGCAAATAAACTTGCTATTCAGGCTGTATTGCAGATAGCGAGATTTTTCAGATGGCTGTTTTAATCTTTTTTATTAACATCGAGTTTAAACTTCTCTATATTTCTTAAATAAGTTAAAGGGAGTCAGCAGGACATATACCAATAATGCTAAAACTGACCTTTTACAGTTAAACTTTTCTCAGCATCTAAACAAGATAATGTATCAGGGTTTCTTTCACAGAATATTTACTTATACACGTTTACACTGTATGATAACTGTTAACATATATCTTTGACAGAATTTTTTTAAAAACATTACGAACTAAAAACTTTTAATTTTTAAAAACTTTCATCATTTATGAGCAAAAATCTTTCTTAACTCAAAAAATATTCCTGTTAAAGCGAAAACATTATCGCGGCATACAACTGCCATAATCTCAAATATCTCTAAATATTTCAAAGCGATATCATAGATATCGCTTAGAAAAGACACGTCAAAAAGAAAAACATCAAAATGAAAGAAAATCAAATATAAAGATGCAAATTTGATCACTTTTTTTCTTTTTTATCCCTTTCAACTTTAAAAAAATATAAAATAAATTTCACTGTTGTTTACATTCTATCACTAAGAAAATTTGCATAAGAACGAATCAAAACGAAGAATAAAAGAACTTCAGAATAGGAATTAAAACAAAGAATAGAAGAGCGAAAAGTACGAGTAAGAGCAAAGAATAAAAGAGCGTAAGAGTACGGATAAGAACGAAAAATAATAGAACATAAGAGATTACACGTATAAGAAAGAAGAATAAAAACGTAAAAGAGTACACGGATAAGAACGAAGAATAAAAAGAACATAAGACTACGAATAAGAACGAAAACGTATGAAGGAGAAACGAAAGTAAGAATACGAATACGAATGAAGATTAGAAGAACAAAAGAATCTGAAATAATAAAATCTTCAGAGACGACGGAATTCAAAGGGACAATGTCATGAAATAAGTCATTTATTGTGATTAATAACTGTTAACAATTAAAAACTATTTTTATTACTTAATAAATAATTTATTTATAATTGTATTATACAAAGCAATTTTATACAAACTATGTTACAATAGATATAAAAGATTAGAGAATTCCATCTACCAGAAATGATCGTGCGAAGGATGTGCTATGTAAATCGGCTGAATGTGATGGTGATGATGGACTTGAGCTGAAAAAAAAAATTTGAATTGAGCTAAAGGATTCCAAGTATCTAGTAAATCAGCATCAACACAGCGTTAATGACCTCCAATTCAACATATTTATCACTTTTGTAACATTTGAAATAAACAAAAACTTTATTTGTTTCAGAAACGTAGGTGTATTCTAAATTCCCGAAACTTGGAAAAGAACTCTCTGCAACAAACACTAATAAAACCAGTGATGGCTACATGTTGTACAAATCCTCTGCAAAAATCGAGATTTTTTTACCTACCTGTTTTAAGCTTCTTTTTTTTTCAAAGATTTTATTGTCACATAAAATTAAAGAAACGAAATTGTCCGAATAATATGCTAATAACATAATTGCTGTGAGTTTGCAGTTTGCAACAGTTATTCATGATTTTAAAATTCAGCCAACTTTAGCCAGTTTCACTATACGCTAATTCCACACCATCGAAGAACCACACACAGTTTCGTGAAAATGAAAAACATGCTTTTAATATTTTAAAAGTTACTCTAAAGCTAAATTACCTGGGGTCATAAAAAGTTGAAAAATTGACAGTTATTCATTGATTTTAATAACTTTTATCTAACTGAAAAAATCTCGCCAAAACCGTCCTCTTATTTTTTTAAGAAATTACAAATATTAGGAATAAAAATTCATAGATATGATTTAAGTTCATTCAATATACACCGAAGAGCCATTACATTATGACCACCCTCCATCTATAACAATGAGCTCGCCCAGGTTTTCATGGTTTCTAGCCCAGGAACAATGCTTTCATGGGGCACATTAGGACCCATAATCCTCATGAAACAATCCCTGACGTCTGTAAGCTACTTGAACATAGTTGCAGACCAGGTTCACCCATTCATGGCAGCAGTTTTTCCTGCGGGGATGGTGTTTACAAACAGGATAATGCACCATGTCATAAGGGTTGAATCGTCATGGATTGGAGGAACATTCCAGTGACCTTCAAGTCATGTCTTGGCCCCCAAATTCACCTGATCTTAATCCAATAAATCATTTGTGGTCCTACATGGGAAACCAAATTCGTGCTGCCACGCTACCGCCTCGCAATGTGAGGCAATTGCAGGACCAGTTGGTGAGCGCTGGGTACCAGATACCTCAGACTACCTATCAGCACCTTGTGGAATCAATGCCACGGCGGGTGCTAGCAGTTTTGAGGGCTAAAGGTGGTCCTACAT